>NC_143057.1:87027500-87080000 GCF_052426305.1 Pelodiscus sinensis
GAGAGGGCGAGGTAGTGTTTTGCTGTCACCCACAGCTTTTTATAGAGTAGAATTGGGCACTTGCTGTTTTTCCATCTAATCAAGAAAAGTAGCTTCCTTATGCAATACTAAAATATAATAAAAGCTATAACATTTTCTTTCTTTGCTCTTGCCTTCAATAGCTTAGAAATAAATAATCTAAGGCTTGTACTTATTCACATCAAATGCGTTTTTTCCCTTACACTCAGTACCTTCAACATACAAAAAAAGGTCAAGTCTCCTGCTAAGGAGAGAGTGATCTCCCTTACATTAGAAAAGCTCAAGGAGAGGCCTCTGGTTGGATAGCAGAAGAACTGAAGATGGCAGGGAGCTGGAGGGTAAATGGGAGCTTAATTAATTGGGTGCATAAAAATGTGGTCTTGAGTCCCTAAATCATGGGAATGTTTTTATGGGGTACTTTTATGGGTTCAGTTTGGGAGAGCCACTTTTTGTGTGAAGAGGGCTGTGTTCTCTAGGGAGAGTTTAATGCTTCAAAATATAGAGAAGCTACATTAGTGCTGAGACGAAGTGGTACTTTAGTGCCTTTGCAGTCTGAGTGTATGCTTGGGGTTTGGGTGGGAGGCAGGCTGGCCAGCCAGATACCAAGGTGATGGTACCATGATTTTTGGGTGGTGGCTTCTATTGCTTTAGTTCCAGAAAGAAGCTTAAGTGCTTCTTACATTTATCCTGAATTAAGGACCACTGTCACACCCATCCTCTTCAAGGAGTTTCCATCATTTTAGGTTTTTATCTAGAAGAAAAACTGAGGCAATAAAGCAGACATGTTTATTGTGGGCATGTAGGTTGTGTGTTTTCAGGGCAGCTGTGATGTAGCATCCAGAAATTTGCTTACTTTGTGGTATGGAAGCTAGCGATGTTAGATACCATGTAATTGAATAGTAGTGTAACCACATGTGGTTACAGGAATCTTTGATAGTTCCTGGGGGTGGAGCCAGCAGCCAGTATGCTCTGGCCCCACTCCCAGGGAGCCCTCTGTCACCCCCTGCTGCTGCTTCTCTATCAGAGGCAGCAGCGTGGTGTGGGAGCTGGTCTGCAAGGAGAGCTAGTTTAAAAAACAGCTCCTTGCGCAGACTGGCTGCCTGCTGCCCACACTGCTTTCTCTGATACAGAGGCAGCAGTGCAGGGTGGTAACAGCCCCTGTCCGCGGGAGTCTGAGGTCCCTGTGGTCAAAGGCTGGTCTGTGGCAGCAACTCCTGTCCATGGGGGGTCCCAGCGTGTGCTTGTCCAACTCCTGCTCCTATCAGAAGCAGTGGGGGAGCACTGGGGGAAGGGAAGAGAGTGCATGTAGTTGACAAGAGTAACCGATAAACCCAGACTTATCGGTTAATCGTGTAGTTAACTACATGTTGACATCCCTAGTGGAAGTACATGTACAGTAAGTAGCCCATGCATTTTCTTACACTTTAAATCTTTGAACTCACAGAAAGGTCATATCTCCTGACAAGGGGAAGAGTACACTGGAAGAAACCAGGGAGAGCTTTTTGGCTGAGTTCAGAAACTGGATACCATATAATTTATTAAAACTTTTGCTATATAGTGATAAATACAAGGTATCCAGCCTTATTAATGGAGACTGTTCCAGTTCAGCACAATGAAGTGATAACATGTTGTTGAGAGGAGTAAGCACATGCAGTAAATGCCTGTCACGGTTTTTCTTTAGCAATTTACCCAACCTAAAAGCTGTCTATTGTGGGTGTGGTACTTTCAGCCACACATCACTGCTATTACTTGGTTTAAGAAAGTTCCACGAAAACATTTTATACAGGAGAATCAGTATTATGTGAGATAATTGGTAGTTGGAGCAGGCACAGGGAACACAGAATGTGACAACAGCTGTGATTTTGGAATTTGGAGACATGAAGATCAGGGCAGTGAATCCAATTGTTCCTTGGGACCTTCAAGTTGACAAATGAATGAAAGATGAGAGTTGGAAAGAGAAAGATAGTGGTTTGGAACTGGATGTGTTTGCTTTTACTTTTACAGAATCAATATTTTTTTTCTTTTGTGTGAACTGAACATGAATGTAGTACAATGAGTGGAACTGGAGAAAGTGGGTCAGGTTTCAGGGAGGACCTTTATTCCCTTGTTCATCTATCTCAGGAATGCAATCTGGGACTGGGTGGCTGGCAGATAAACAATAGGACCTTAGCATGTAAAACTGGTTTAATCAACTTTTGTTTCCAACTCCACCTGTTAGATCACTTCTGCTAATGAAACAGAGTCTGATGACAGATTTTGAGGTTGCCATCATTCTTTTCCACTACTACAGTGATTTGTTGCAGGAAGAGACCTTTTAAAAAAGGCCTTTCTTGCCACATGTGGCTCTCAGCTATTGTTTTTCTGCTCTCCTCTATTTTCCTAAGAGTGTGTTCTCAGTCTGCTGGGTAAGGAAAATAAAAAGGATGTAAAAGAGCATGCTACTGTTAGCACAAGTGTCTTCCATTTTCAAACACTGTATTTGAAAACAGTGCCATAGTCCTTGGGTTTTATTGAGATAAGGATAACTAAAGGGAATAATGGATCAAAGACAGGCTGCCTATATGCACGTCTAAAATCCCTGTCACCACAGTCTGATGGGGCTGACCAGAGGATGACAAGTCTGTTTCATGGGAAATCTTGAGGTTTCAGAATTTGTTTTTTTTGGCACTGACACAAAATCAAACCCTTTTGAATGTTTTTGTTAAAATGAAATTGTGTCAGTGTTTGTTTTCACATTGAAACATGAGCTTTTTGATTTGGTAAGGTAGGGTGGGTGAGTATGTTCATCTGCCCTGGGATATGGGAGACCAGGTTCAAGTCCTTGTTTTGCTTGACTTGGGGGGAAAGGGCAGTGTTTGTCCCTGATCATGTCTAATCAAGCAGGCAGAAGTCTGTGATAAATAAAAATCTTTGTTCTGAATTGGGCTAGATGAGGATTTTGACCTGGGTGTCAGATCCCCAGCCGGTGAACTGGCTACAGAATCTCTCACCTTTTCTCCCCAGCATAGTATGGTAAAATTTCATTTAGTCAAATGTTTCAATCTGTTCTAGGGCAGACTAGAATGAATGGATCACAGATATTACATTAAAGCTTCCTGTGACAAAGGTGTTCTATTTAATTCTTAAAATAGGTTGTTCAGATCCTAATTTATAAATGTTCTACCAGAGGACCTCAAAGGTCTAAATATTAGGCAAGCCATGCAACACCTAGGTGTTGTGACATTTATAGATCATGTTTATATTGAAGTGATGCGAACTGAGGCAACGTCTGTGCTGTCAGTTCTATGGCTGTCCAGTAATGATGCCATAGCTAAGCAGCTGTAGCAATTGTGATGTAGATAATTCCTACAGGAACAGAGGGGAGTTTTCTATCACCAGAGGTAATCCATCTCCCTGAGCAGCAATAGCTAGGTGATGGACCTATGACTTTATATAAGAGTTTATATACAGATCAGGCCGAGACCCAGAAAGCGTAAGTGGCTAGCTGAAATTCACCCTGCAAAACAATGGCAGAAGCAGGAACAGTTCGTATATCTCCTGATATCCTCTCCTCTGCCTTACTCATTAAATAATAATTCTTCCCGCTGAAGTCAATGAAAAGTTAAGATGAAGCAAAAGTTCTTTAAAATTAAAAATAAAACCCTTTTGAAAGTCTGTATTAGAGTTTGAATTAGTGACTTGCACTTCACAAACCCACATGGACACCATGGTTGCGATGGTGAAGCCTCTGGAATGTTGTTTAAAAAAAGTAAAACCAGGGACAATTTAAATTCTTCTGATTTGGCTTCTTGAGTGACAGTAAAACTTGAAAGTATACCAGCCATTTCTGAAGTGCTGGTAGATGATAGATAGTGCCAGTTGTGAAGTGCTTTGAAGTTCAGCACCTAGAATGAGTACTGTGCCATTGCAGAGGTGGAAGTGCCAGGACTGAGCTAAGTTTTATGTATAGAAATGTAATAGGAGAGTATTGATTAAATTTCAGCTGAGGTTTTGATTAAAAAAAAAAAACAAAAAAAACCTCAACAAATCTTCACACTTGTATAGTCAGTGCAGCCCCTTTCACTGGAAACTGAAATACTTTGCTTTCCCACAGAACAAGAAGCAGTGTGATCTTTACATTGGCTACGTCTACACTGTAGCATTTTATCAGCAGAGGAAATGCAAATGAAGCACTCATTAGCATTTCTCACGCTCTCATTTGCATAGTCTCTTCTGATCTGTTTTGCGGAAGAGGTTTTTGCGGAAAAACACAGTGTAGATGGGGCCATTTTGTAACAAAAAACCCTTTTGAGCAAGATCCCTTAGCCCTCAAAGGAGGTATACAGGATCTTGTGCAAAAGGATTTTTTTGCGCAACATGGCCCAGTCTACACTGCTTTTTTTTCTGCAAAATGGATCAGATGAGACTATGCAAATGAGAGCACGAAAAATGCTAATGAGCGCTTCATTTGAATTTCTTCTGCTGACAAAATGCAACATAGCCATTGATTCTGCCTGTTCCCTTCGTTAGTTTCAACCCTGATTTGTAGGTATTGCTTCTGATAAGCAGAGAATAATTCAGTTTCCAAGCCTAATTCAGTCCTTAGCTTCTTTTAAGGATTGTCAGTTATTGTGGTGGTATTTGTTTTGTGGTACTTATTCACTCACAAACAAAAAGTTCTTGTATTTACGTTCAACACCCTTTGCAATTAAATCCTGACCATATTATCCACCCATTATCTTGTTGTGCTTACCTTTGTTCATCTAGTAATGCCAGCCTCAATTAGCTACTTTTTCTATAATTACTGTTTGTGAAAAAGCTGCTGGTCAAAATCAAATAAAGCCACCACATTATCCTCCTTCTGGTTACTCCCCAAAAATCACCTCTGCTATATTGTGTACAGAAATCACCTGATGACAGTCAAGGAGGTGAAAAAATATGGTCACTGTTCATGGTTGGCTAAGAATTGAGCTTTTAAAAAAATTTCTGCTTCTCCAGTCCTCACCCACTTGTTTGATAATCCACCTACTATATATTTACACTGCAAACTCTTTGGAGGCAAGGACTGCTACTCACTCTATTTGTAGAACATGTCCTCAGCTTGGTTGGTTTCTATGCGCCACCATGATAAAAATGTTAAATAATAATTAATCAGAAATGGACTAGGACCACAGCTTCCTTTTACACATGCTTCATAACAGTCCTCAGATGTTAATTTTGCCTGATATCAGCATGAGCAGGATTTGAACCAGTAACTTGATAAAAAGTCTGGCCAGCCCATCATCCCAGTGAGCTTTTAAAATCCAACCTATTTTGAAAATAGTTTTAATGTCAGTCTTTCAACTCCTTCCTTTGCTCCCATCAATCTCTAGGGTTCCAGTTAGTCACATTACCATATCCATGCCTGAAGAAACCGAACTGGTGGCTTAGTGTGTTAACATACAGGAGAGAGGCTGGTTCAGTATTCTCTGATGATCACTTGTCCTTTGGAAATAAAAAGCATTGTGGAGACTCATGTGCTCTTATATATGTGGAAATGAGGGGTGACAATCTGGGAGTTTTTAATGCAAATAGGCTAATGAGAGTTCAGAGTAGGTAACTATTTCTTATTTGTGTCACTGTGTGGAGTGTAGTCCTCTGCCTAATTCAGGGTAGGTAGAGTAGTTACAGCTTGTTAGCATCATTGCCTAGAACATTTCGACTCATACACTTTTGAAACAACCACTTGAATTCTTATATAATTTTTTGTAATACCACACTGTTAACTCTGCAGTGTACTGGGTAGTGGTCTGCAGTGTACTGGGTAGAGATTCCCCTCCTCAGTCTGAACAGGTGTAATTTCTTGGCTGCTAGATGGTGCAGTGACAGGTATTGCATAATTGCAATGGAATGAAATGTAACATGCTCTCCCCTTACTAAAAATTGGATGTGGGTAATAACATCAACACAGCTATCTGATTTATCTCCTAGTTTGACAATGACTCAGTAAAAGGCTATGTCTACATGTTAGCTCAGGATGTGATGCCTCTGCTTGATTCACTTAGTCGTGCTAGGTCCATGAGCAGTGTTGCTATGGTAGTATGGTAGCGGTAGCAGCAGTGCAGCTAAGTACTGATGAATACAGTCCATATATACTGGAAACCAATGGCTATATTCCTGGCCTGCCCAAGTCATAGCTCTGCAGCTGCTACCCATAAGTCTGCAACTATTTATTTATTTCATTCCTTGTTTACCACTACTATTTATCCTTCTACTAGCTTGATGAGAACAAGGATGACTACGTGAAGGGGAATCACATCTCTGGCTTGTAGGGGAGACTAGTGTATTCAACCTTCTTACATTTGTGGACCCCTAAAAATTTACACTGAGGGTGTGGGGCCTTTTGTAAACCTTAGACATAGTCTGCCACTCCCTAGAGGTTGATGGACCACAAATTAAAAATCACTGGTCCAGATGAATGACAAACATGTTTTATTTTTGTTTGACGATACCATCATCTCTAAGGCTATGTCTACACTGGCGGGTTCTTGTGCCAGAAATATGCAAATGAGGCTAGCGTGGCATATCACCAAGCCTCATTTGCATACCTAATGAGCCACCATTTTTGCAGAAGAGGCTCTTGCGCCAGAAGGAGCGGCTATACTGCCCCATCTTGTGCAAGAAAAACCCTCTTGCGCAATGCTGCTACGCTGATTATTTTCAGGAATAACGGCAATGTGCAAAAGGGCTTTTCTTGTGCAAGAAGGGGCAGTGTAGACGCGCCTTCTGCTGCAAGAGCCTCTTCTGCAAAAATGGCGGCTCATTAGGTATGCAAATGAGGCTTGGTGATATTCCATGCCTAGCCTCATTTGCATATTTCTGGCGCAAGAACCCGCCAGTGTAGACATAGCCTAAATGTGTATCTCTGATGAACCCTTCCCCATGAAAACACGTTGAACCCGAGAAGCATTTAGAGGCATTTCTCATTTTCATAAACTTACCTAACCACTCAAATGTATCTGTGTAAACTAATTACTTTTTAATTAACCCTTTTGATTGCATATTGAGAGTTATGGTGAAATTTACCACTAATTATGTTGGAGCAGAGGAGGCCACCAGATTAGTGTGAGAAATGAGAAGACTTCATTTCCTTTATTTGAAACATAGACTAAGTAGCAAGTTATTTTTCCAGATTTAAGTCTGTGTAGCTTCTGTTAAATTTTCGGGCAGATGTCCTTTTGAAAGGTCATCAGGCTTTCTTTTGCCTAAAGTAATATCACAGCAATTTCAGAAAGCAAGATTTACTAGAACTACTAAAAATCATTGTATTCAAAGAACAAAAGCTCTATTAAATTAGTCCTGTTAAGTACCACTTATACACTAGGGCCATGTCTAGACTGGCCAGTTTTTCCGGAAAATCAGCTGCTTCTCCGGAAAAACTTGCCAGCTGTCCACACTGGCCGCGTTAATTTCCGCAAAAGCACTGATGATCTTATGTAAGATTGTCAGCGTTCTTGCGGAAATACTATGCTGCTCCCGTTTGGGCAAAAGTCCTTTTGTGCAAAAGCATCCGTGACCAGTCTAGATGCGATTTTGCGCAAGAAAGCCCCGATCCCCATTTTAGCCATCGGGGCTTTTTTGCGCAAAACAGTTCTTCCCTGTCTACACTGGCCCTCTTGTGCAAGTATTCCAAGCGGGAGCATGAAAGTATTTGCGCAAGAAGCACTGATTTTGTACATTACAAAGTCAGTGCTCTTGCGCAAATTCAAGCGGCCAGTGTAGACAGCTGGCAAGTTTTTGCAAAAAAGCGACCGCTTTTGTGCAAAATCTTGCCAGCTGTTTACACTGGCTGCTTGAATTTGCGCAAGAGCACTGACTTTGTAATGTACAAAATCAGTGCTTCTTGCGCAAATACTTTCATGCTCCCGCTTGGAATACTTGCACAAGAGGGCCAGTGTAGACAGGGAAGAACTGTTTTGCGCAAAAAAGCCCCGATGGCTAAAATGGAGATTGGGGCTTTCTTGCGCAAAATCGCATCTAGACTGGTCATGGATGGTTTTGCGCAAAAACACTTTTTGCGCAAAAGCATCCGTGCCAATCTAGATGTGCTTTTGTGGAAATATTTGTAATGGAAAAACTTTTCCGTTAAAAGTATTTCCGCAAAATCATGCCGGTCTAAACGCAGCCTAGTTCTTTCTGGATGTTGGTTTTAATTGCATAACCAAAATCTTGTCCAAATGCTTCAATTCTTCATGCAAGTAATTCCTGTAATATTTGACAGCCATGTAATAATTTTGTTTGCTTCTGTTCTTATAGGTTGTAGGTAGCAGCCACAGCTAAGAAACTATTAATTCAGAGAAACTAATGCAGAAAAAACATACTTTGCTAGTGATATGCATAACTTCTCAAAAGAATTGCTCCAAAGCTAACGACTGACATTTCTCGCAAGATTGAGCTACCTTTATAGTTGGTGAAACAGAAGAAAATGGTTACTTATTGTAACTATGGTTTTTTGAGATGTGACACAGCATCCACATGTAGCCCCTCCTTTTTACTAGCTCAGTATGAGGTTATTCAACATAGGGGAAGCCTTATGACTTTTTACACAACTTTGGGAGACTAGGCCTGAGGTGCCTTTGTGTGCTGGCTGTTGTGCGTCAGTGTGTGTTCACCTCTGACAGACCCACTCAGACAGCTCACCAGGAACAGGCTTTATTCTGTAATGAGCATAGGACAGAGTTACAGTTCAGTGGCCTCTGCTCTGCTTGCTGTCTCTCTGCTCCCAGCTTGGTAGTGCTGAGTATATCCAGGCAGGAACCAGAAAGTTCTCTCAACATGCCAAAGTTTGTAGTCCACAACTTGTAATTCCTGGAGCTGCTCTTGAAGAGGAGACTCAGATGTAGAGAGGATAGAGACTGTATCATGGAATGCACATCTACATCACTTCTGGAAGAACCACAGTTAAATAACCATTTCTTTTTCAAGTAGATGCATCTGTCTATTCCACTTAGGTGACTCTCAAGCAGTACCCCTCTCAGGAAGTGGGGCTCTCAGTCTATCTAAGGATTGCAGGACCACCCTTCCAAAGTTTGCATCAGCTCTGGAAGATGCAGTAAGGCATAATAGTTCATAAATGTATGTATGGGTCACATAGCACCCCTTCACGTTTCATATGGAAATATCACTAAGGAATGCTATTGATGTAGCTTGTGGTCTCATCAAATGTGCTTATCCACGGTGAAAAGACGTGGCTGAAGTCAGGGCCATCCACAGAAGGGTGCAGGACCCAGGGAACCAGTGGCAGGAGACAAACCAATCTGGCCAGAGGGTGAAAGATAGGATTGTATACCATCTTAAGCCCTATTTGAAAGAGGTGAAGGTGCAACCTTGCAAAGCAGACCACCTGTGTGGAAGCAGATGCAGCCTAACACCCTGTCACACATTCCAAATGTTGTGGAAGGCTGAGGGGGCAGATTGAGGCAAAGACATCAAAACGTCTGAGCATGGTCAGTTCTCAGGACAGTTCTTGACGTTAATGAATCTAACAGAGCCAATGAACTTGATTTGAGTGGGAGTGAATGTTGACTTTCTGGTATTTAGAAGGTCAAGCAGGCAAAATGTGGTGTTGACATAAGCACAAACTTTGTCTGTGGAGCTGCCTCTCAGTAACAAGTTGTTGAGGTATGTGACTTCCCACCATCCTGAGAGATACCTTTAGCAATACTCATGAATTTGATTAAAAACTCAGGGGAGGGAAAAGAAGCCAAATGGAAGCACTGTGTATTGAAAGTAGCATTTCCCCATGACAAATTGAAGGGCCCTTTCTGTGGCCCAGTAGGATCTATCATGTGAACCTCATGTACCTGATACATTTGTTGAGGCCATGAAGACTGAAGATGGGTCTCATCAATTCCTTGGATTTGGGTAGCAGGAAGTACCAGTAGTAGAAGCCACAACCTGGTAGAACGTCCTCCATCAGGCCCCAAACCAGCAGCAAGTGAACCTGCTCAAGGAGATGGGCTCCTGAAGAGGGATGGAAGGTGGCATGGTGAGGAACTAGGTAGCATAACCCAGCCTGACAGTGCTTAGGACTCAGCTGTTGGAAATGATGGAGTCCCAAGCATTATGAAACTGTCCTTTGTTCCTGTTATGGAGGTGAAGGGTATATGGGGGAAGAGAAGCAATGACTGAAAAGATGCTCTGGACCAAAGAATCAAAATGGATGCTGGCACAGCACCCGGGGAAAGAACATGGTCTCTAGTCAAACCCAGAGCCTGGCTGCTTTCTCCTGTGGGATTATCCCTCTTTCGGGGGTAGACCTATTGCCTCCGAGGAGGGAAAGGCTAGGCAAGCTGCAGGTGATACTGCTGCTGAATGCCATAGTGGCACTTCTGAGTTGCCAGCATGTGCATCCCCAAGGACCTCAGGGTAGTTTTTTGTCTGGAAAAAAATGTGGGGCCATCAAAAGGCAATTCTTCAATAGCTTGCTGGACACCAGGGAAGATACCCAAGTTCTGTGGTCAGGGAGCCCTCATAGTGACTGCAGAGGCCATTATCACCCTGACTGAGGTGTCCACAACATTGCACGTGGACTGCAAGGATGTATAAGCCATCAAACAGCCCTCCATGGCAAACCCCCAAAAATCCTCCCGTGAGGCAGCAGGCAGCTGGTCTGCAAGCTTTGACCAGCTGTCCAATTAACAAAATCATACTTGGACAGAAAGGCTTTCTGGTTAATCATTTCACATTTGTAAGGAAAAGGTGTAAATCTTCCTGCCTATGAGGGCCAATTGTTCAGAATCCCTTTCCTTGGGACTCGGGTGGACTTAAACCTATTTTGTTGGACTCTCTTGTTCACTGTAGTCACCACTAGGGAATAAGTTTCTAGATGAGAGAAAAAATCCTTACATTTCTGTCCAGGAGAGAAACAGTACTTCTCCTCGATACTGCCTGTGGCTAAGCACTAAACTAGAATGCTCCAGAGGGCCTTAGCTGGAATGGGGAGTGATTGGGAGGGCAACCCTTGTAGTTTATGAAGACTGTAAAAGATCCATCAGATACTGAGGGAAGTGGATGCATGCCACAAAAGGGTTGGTGTGCCTCCAATGCCTCTGGTACCAAAGGGGAAGAAGACTCAGCAGCAGAACTTTGTCCTGAGAGGAGATCCTTTACTAAGCAAGCCATATCTTATTCCAGAGATGACTTACCTATTTGAGAAGAGTCTACAAGGGAGAGGGATCATTGGTTCTTGAATTCAGCTCACCACAGATTTAGTTGATGGTCTTGCCTTTGAGTGAGCTGAAGAGCAGTTGAGGAGCATCCCTCTGATTCCCAAGGAAGGCACTGATATTGATAGGGCATTGGTGGCAAGTAGGCACCAGGCCAGAGATCTGTCACAACCAAGAGACATATGCTAATACTGAGAGCCATACTGGTCCATTAGAGACTCTTAGTACTCATCAAGCAATGGGGTGCAGGATTATGACCCAGACTTGGATGCAGAGGAACCTCAGGATCCCAGCAGCAAGGGTTGAGCAAGAAAAGTGGGAGCAAGTAGGTGGTTCAATTCCTCCATCACCCAGAAAGAGGCAGGAAGCAGCACCATCAATGGAGGTGGTACTCTGAGTAGTGAGCACATTGGTGTCTGGAGCAGGGTCGGTTCTGACGTGCACAGTGATATTGGAATGACTGTACCAATGCTGAGGGGAATGAAAGCCACTATGGACGTCTAAGTTGTGCTGACTGCAGCAGTGCTGGGGGAGGTTCCCAGTACTGAGCTCACCTGTTCCAACTGATACGGACTCCATCCTGACTGCTGGAAGGGGGAGCATTGGGATGTGGAGCAGACTCCTGAAGAGCTCAGTGGCTCACTCCATCAAAGGAGCTATAATTGATACAGTGCAGGCAAAGCCTTGGACCAATGATGAGGTCAGGACCAAACAGCAGAGCTTGACTGGCTGCCTGAATGCTGCCAACATGGACAGAGACAGTCCCAGGATCTTCCTTTTTGGTGTTTGACTTGACAGATGCCCAGAGGCTGAATTGGAGTCAGCAATAGGGGGTTTCTAACCTCCCTACCAGGTACTGGGGAAGGGTAAAGGTACCTGTGCTGTCCCACATGCCAGCCCTGGCTCAGTGCCAGTCTGCACTTTCCCTTGGGGAAGTACAACCTACTCATGCAAATGTTTTCAGTAAAATAATTGGGTCTAAGTGCACATTTTAGGATCAGCCCCCAAGTCAGCCTATCAATTAGGTGACAAGTAGAGCAGGTCAATAATGTGGGACCATCTTTTTGCAAAAATTTTCACACACAATCAAAAACTTAGTCTTAAAAAAAATGAACAGCCCTAGTGACAAGGGAAACCAAATTCTACACCTCGTGATGACAGCCACATTATTTTATTTTCATTTTAAAGACTTTATTTTTTTCCTGCGTGGTGCATAATTGTATAATATGGACTGGAATTTTATGCAGCTTTCTCCAAAGCCGTGTCAGTAGTTATAAGCCCCTGTAAGGCAAAATGCTGTAAACAGGGAACATTGGCCCACATTCTGAGATCAGTGGGGCCATGAGTGCCTAGGGATGTAAGCAACTAATCAACTATCCAATAAGCAAGAGCCGGGTGGGCTCTTGCTACATTTCAAAGCAGAAGCGCCCTTATTGACTAATCGAATTAGTTGATTAAACTAATTTTAACATTCTTATAAATGCTCTCCTCACTCTGGCTATGGTTACACGGATGCTTTTTTGCAGAAGAGGAAATGAAAATCGCACTCGCAAGATCAGGTAAACCTCAATTTTTGAGGAATAAGGGATCTTGTGAAAGTTTTTTTCCAAACAAATGGCCCCATCTACATGGGGCTTTTTATTGGCAAATTCTCTTCCGCAAAAAGAATCAGAAGAAGATATGCAAATGCATACCCTCTTCTGCAAAAAAGCAGCAGTTTAGCTGTAGCCTCAGAGGCCTACGTACAAAGGAGAATCTCAGTACTCAACTTTCCTCCTTTTTCAGTACATAGCATTATCCCAGCCCCATCTAGGGATGCTCCAGGGGGCTAGAGATCAATGTGGGGGGCAGACAGGGTGACAGTTATATCATAGGTATTCATCCTTGTATCCCTGTGGGGCTTTTTCAGAGGTAGAGCCCCCTAACTCTTTGTAAGCTAATGGACATGGGGTGCTTAACTTTCCTTAAGACCCCTGGGGAAAACCTCAAAGTGAAATGATGTTTGTATTGTAGAGGGGGTCTGCTTAAAACCAAACTTCTGTTTGGTTACAAGGGTAAAAATGGCTGAAATCCCAGCAGCTTGGCTCCATTACAGTTGTGCCACAAGGACATTGAGAGGGCCCAGAAATGATGCAGTAGCATAACACCTGTGCTAAGGATCCTGTCCGCCAATTATCAGTATTTATATTTTATTACATGTGCTAATTAATTGTCTGACCATAGAGAAAGATTACACACTTCAGGGCAGCAACACAGTCTAAAAACTTAGCTGGTGAGTGCAGTGAAGAGATCCTACATACAATCAGTGATCAAGGTGATGATTGGCACAGTCTTAAGCTTGCCTCTTTAAATATAGTTAATTGCACTAAGTTCTGCTTCTCTCCACTATGAGCACAAGTCAATTCCGTCATCTTCCCTTACATAGCCACCACTTCAGTTCTCATGTCCAGTTTCACCATCTGATCCTTTCTCCACACAATAATTTACACACAAGGTGGATACAGTATATAAATAGAGGATATGCTAGGGTTTTTTTAGCATTGCAATATAGGTGGGTTGTCAGGAGGGATTTAATGAGGACAGTAGAGGCTTAAGGTGTAAAAAGAGACTTGATTCATATTCTAGGCCCTCAGTGGAAATAATTGATCAGGACCATTTTCAACAGCTTCCTATCTACTGTACTGCAGAGTAGAGGTTCTGAAGACAGGCAGAATTAAATCACTGCCTGAGGCTGTGGAAAATGTTTCCCCATTGTAACTTTTGAGAACAAATTATTTGGTGTAGTTCACTTTAACTACACTTTCAGTCTAAGAAGATCTGGGCCATTTTATGCAAGTTACTACATGATTTGGTAGGTACTACTCAAAAGACAAAATGGCTGACAGCTATGCTCTTCTCCCTTTAATGGACATTGCATGCAGCTCAGCTGCCTCTTCTGGGCTTTGATACTACAGAGCCATCTTCCCTCCTAGTCATTTGAATGTAGAAATGTGCATACAATGGAAAGTAATTAGAGCATTCATTTTGATTTCATGTTAATTTAGTGGAAAAAATAGGTTAAATAAATGTTCTGCTTCTGAAAAGCGGTATTCTTCAGTGGATTAACTTGCTTTCTAGCTGTGCAATGACTTGTTCAAATTCAGCTAATGCACACCATTGAGAAGCATTTTGACATTCTTATTAAACAGGTTTAGGTCTTCCCTGTTATCCTAATAGGCTGTGACCAGAGATGATGGGAATTAGGCAAAACTCCTCCTGTAGATGCTTCTGGCAGATCTTGGTCTTGCAGAATGGAAATTCTCACAGACATTAAGAATGGAAGGGACTGGCAAGATGTCATGTCTCCCTCCCTACCTCTTCCCCCTCCCCATCCCATAATATGGCAGGACAAGTGTTTTTCAAACTGTTCTTAACCTTCAAGGATGGGGAGTCTACCACAAGGGTGGACAATAATTTTTGACTGGGGGCCACTTCAAAAATGTTTTAAATTGGCCCCAGGCTGCTCTGGAAGGGGCAGGCCCAGGACACTTCCATGCTTCCCCGCCCATAGGCTCTGTCCCCTGCGAAAGAACTGCCAGGTGTTCTGAACAGCTGGTGGTTCCCTACAGGCATGCATGCCCCAGCGATGGGAGGAGATGGGAGCACACAGTCTCCCACTGCCCTGAAAGGGAGCACTGTCTTTAGTCACCTGCTGAGCTCCTTGCGGGGCAGGAGGAGACTTTGTACACGCCCCCTGCCCTCAGGCCAATCAGGGTTTGAGGCTGAGGGGAGTACCTGAAGTCTCTTTCTGCCCTGCCCCAGTTCTGCAAGGATCATGTGACACTTCTAAGTGCTGTGCACTCCTTGCAAGGCAGGGGCAGAGTGGGAGGAGACTTTGCACACGTTCCCCTGTACCCCAGGCCCTCATTGGCCTGGGGGCAGAGGGAATGCAAAATCTCTCACTCCCTGCCTTCTGGCACAGCACTTAACCAACTGTCAGGGTTGACTAAACACCGCACACTTCCCAGGTTGTGATTGGCCGGTGGGCAGGAGAGCAGCAGGACCTCTGTGGGCCCGTTCAACCCACTTGCCTCCTCCTGGTCCACAGCAACCCTGGAACCTTCTCCCAAGCTCTTTGAAGACTAGTATGGCCAGATTTAGTCAATTTCCTAAGCCTAAAAACATGGCCAGCTCTTAAACCCTTTTTTTTTTTTTTTTTTGCAACTGTACCACTGAAAACCCATCTAAAGTACTACTTACCCTGTTACTCCTCATTTTGAAGCTGAACATTTGATTGTCATTTTTGCATGTAGTATTTTGCACTTGTTTTTTTAGAATTTTATTTTATTGATTTGTCAGAGTTGTTTTAAATGTAATCCTTTCCACTGCAGTGCCAGCTGCAAATTCTATAAGCATAACTGACAAGTAGTAGTCTGAGAACTGACCCCTGTATGTTCACGCTTTGTCCTCTGTTTGACAGCAAATAAGTGCTAACTACTCTGAGTATAGTCTTTCACCTAGTTGTGCACTCACCTTATTTCATTTAGATCACATTTCCTTACCTTGCTTATGAAAATAGCATCTGAGACATTTCATGAAGGACTAACATGTACTACCTTTACTATTCAATAGTCCTAACTAATTATATTTGTTGGTTACCAAAAAAAAAAAAAAAAAAAAAAATCATTCATGTTGAAAATCAGAGCATTGCTGATTTAAAAATAGTCTAACAGAAGACAGTAGTACCTCCCCTACTAGCCTTATTAACTTGAGTCTATACTAAACTTCAAGACTGTATCAAATATCTAAAAGGGTGTTACAAAGAGGAGGGAGAAAAATTGTTCTCCTTGACCACTGAGGATGGGACAAGCAGCAATGGGTGGTTTTGACTGGATTGTAGGAAAAACTTCCTAATTATCAGGGTGTTTAAACACTGGAATAAATTGCCTAAGGAGGTTGTGGAATCTCCATGCATCCCAGCAAGTGTTGATCATTTTTTGAGACATTGAACTGGGAACTTATGGTCAGCTGATTTAGCCATTATGATCACAAATCTTTTTCAATCACTTCGTCCTATGATCGAATTTCCTTTAAGTAAGGTTTACATTCTTTGTTCCAAAATGTATTTGCTTACACACAACTTACTAGGTGATTCAGATCACTCAAACAAGGTTTTGCCCTCTATCATTGATGGTTCCCTCACTGTGTGTGTGTCACTCACCAACTTCGAGTAATCATTGTATGTTCTCTCCTAGGTTGTTGATAAAAATATCAATAGCATAAGACCAAGAACTGGTCCCTGCAGGATTACCTCATTAGAAAATTCTCCACACACAATGAAACCTGCAGCTCCCATTGGCCAGGAATGGCAATACTTAGCCACTGGGCACGGATTGCCCTTACCCGCATAGATACAGGTAAACAAAGTCTCGTGGCCAGCTAGTAGCTTGCCCTTATAAGCTGCAACTCAGAGTTTGAAAACGAATATCTATTACATCAGGGATGGGGAATCTTTTATGAATCCAGGGCCACTGACCTACAGAAAAATCAGTCCGGGGCCACACACAAGTGAGAAGGCCCTCCACCCCCCAAATCCTCACTGATATGGCACCCAACTGGGAAGAAACACTCCCCCATTTCCCTTCCACACCAGAGCCTAGGAGGGCCTAGCCTAGTAGATTGTGTGCTCCAACCCTGTGGTGGGGCAGCAGGGAGAGGGAACAGCTGAGCACAGGGCAGTCATCCAGGAGAGGTTCAGGTACGGCCCAGCTGATTGGCAGAACACCCACAGCTTCCCATAGCTGGCAGCATGTGTTTCTATTGGTGGTGCACAGCTGCATGTGCCTTGGTGCACACAACAAATTTATTCCACAAACAGATAGACAAAATTAGAGGGAACATTAGCCTTGAGCCTTGGGGGCCTGATCCAGACAAGCTGGGGACTGTATCCAGCCCCCAGGCTTGAGATTCCCTACCCTTATATTACATGAACACTTACCTTTATTTTGATAAATGCTCAATTTCCCCCTTTCCAATTTGTTATTCAGAGTCCTAACTACCCATGAGAAGACAGATTCCTTGGAGACCACACTATACAGCCTCTCACTCTTTACAGAAAGTGGACCAAAGTTCCAAGTGCCCAAACACTTCACAACTTACCTATCTTACTTCCATCATAATATGCCTTCCTTTGGCTTGTGAGGCAGAAAAAATCAGAGATCACTTAGAAGCATGCCTGTTTAAGTCATTTAAAATCCAAAATATATCCTGCTGATGCAGTGTCATTAAGTGCTGATATTAAACATCACCAGTTGATCCTTGCCTGTTGATTTCAGAAGCCTATCCAATCTAAATTATGGCTTATGGTTTGGCTCAAGGAAAGATAGCTCCATTTTCTTGCGAGTTGTGCTGAGCAACTGTTCACAGGTGGGTTCTATACGTATCTCTGTTCCCTTGGACTAGTAATCTTCAGAAATATCTTCCCGATTCCTACACTGAGGGCCTGATATCAATTTTAAAACTGCTGCCTGGAATTCCTCCCTGTCCTTCTCTTTTTGGTGACAACCCTTGTCTGTCTCCAGCAATGTAGAGGGCCACTGACTATTGGGTTGTCGTCTAATTCCATGTTTAGTTTTAACAGTATTTAAAATATGCAACGATAGGAATGAGTAAATTGAGATTGATCCAGCCAACATTTAATCTCCATGGCTACTGCTTCTCAGATCGTGTGCTCAATATGCATGGCAGCAAGTCAAAATTTTAAGGGAGAAAGATACTCTTTTCTGGTAGCTTTGGAATATCTAATAAGTGTTCTTCTCCAGTCCTTTTCCTAAAGGCACAGGTCATTGAATAGATTCCAGTACAGCAATCTAACGGAATAAAGGTTTAAGAAAATATCCAGGGATTTAACTCTGCATTCTTAGACATTCTTGCCATTGTTCAGTTGAGCTAGGAGGAAATGTAGTGGTTCCCCTAAGCTGCTGACAGGAAAATATCATGAAAAAGCAAAAAACAGACTTTATTACCAAAAATTGGGATCATTATTAAAGGGGATGGGATCACTTGATTACTTGTTCGATTTACTCACTTTGGGGCACCTGGCACTAGTCACTGTCAGAAGACAGGATACTGAGTTAGATGGACCCATGATCTGACCCAGTATGGCCATTTTTACATTCTTTTCTGCAGTCTTCCAGGTATTGTCCACAACTCGGCTGTAATTTGACAGTCATCTTGCAATTCAAGTAGGACCTAAGTCATCGAGGACTTATTTCTAAAGTCAGTTTTCCCAATTAAGGTGCCATTTTTAAGATGGCAATAGTGTTCACGATGTGTTTTTCAAACAGGAAGAGTGTCCCTGAACTCAAATAGTATGCAATCTAAAAAGACAAAAAGAAGATGCATATAAGATAGTGGGATGCAACTCAAGTGATTGGCATGAAAGGCATGTGTCTTACTAGCTATAATTAAGTTGCAACAAATTCTGTCCTCCATTTATAGTGTAGCCCTTTTGCCTTCCCATCACCAATACCCAATGTTGGTTTGAGTTTCCTTTTGTCTCTCTCTCTCCCCTCATGAAATAAATACTTCAGTGAGTCGATAACTAGTCAGGAAATTTGACAGTATTGTATCTGCAGGAGAGCTTGAAATGTGGAGAGGATAACTACTTTGTTGACCAAGCTCAGGAAAGGCATCCATGCTAAAAAACAAAATGGAGACATTTGTGGGAGAAATGGACATACTGTAGGATGAGTTACTGTTCACACAGCAGATAGGACAGGAAAGAAGAAATTAGAGTTATGTAAGCTTTCAGAACAAGTGAACAGAACCGTGATATACCAGAGACGGATTTACAGAGGAGAGCAACAGTTGACCAAGGAATAAAACTAGGAACACTGAAATATTCTTAGATGAATCAATGTCTCAGGCAAAAGTTTGAGGAAGAAATTTTAACTATAAAACTCTGCTTGAGGTCTCATTTTCTGGTGTGCCACTTTTCTATTGCTACACCTACTTTGTTCATTCTTCAGTCAAAAATAATGATCCTTGACATCAAACCTCTTTACCGTCATACTATTTCGTTCTAGGGATACTTACAACATCTGAGAAAGTAGCAGGAGTAGTTAAATTCTTAAGCACATTTTCATGAAAATGGTAATCTTGTCTACTAACATAACAAAAGAAAATGTATCCAAAATGATGGGTCTCTGAAGAGACACTTTGAAAGTTCAAAAGAGCTGTTAGTAGTGCATATTTAACTACTGTTCAGAAGTGCAAATGGTATGACAAATTAATGCAGTTAAAAACAGTTATTTGTCTGAAATGAGTTAATTTTCAAAGGTAAGAAGTGTGCAAAAATTCAGTTCAGAGAAGCAGACAGTATATTGCATATGGATTTGTCAGCAATTAATTGCAGGTGCAACTGATGTAATTCAGAGCTAATTATCTGACTACACCCACAAATCAGGTAACCGTATACACGTGACATCTGAGGTCTTCCATTTTGTATTTGCCAGGTTGAGGTCGTGTTCAAAGCCAGGCTCATTAAATATTCTGTTAGGTTTTATTTAACTAGAAACAGAAAGGTACAGAGTACTTTGTTGTCCTTAAAGTACGTATTAAAAGTTCTCATACTTAGTAAATTAATGTGCAATACTTTAATTTGCCAGCAGAGCTGACAGCTTATTTTTCAGATGAGTTGACCCAGAAGAACCATGGGTTTTATAAAAATGTAAATACTCTTGCAGCCAAACTGAACACTTAAGTCTGTCAAGAGCTAGCAAAGGGTCATAGCTGCACACTGAAGAAAAGGGTTTACTTCCCAACTTCTGCCCCTAGGTTCAAAATGACAATTTTTTGTAGGTGCCAAATATTGGGGAAAATATTGGCCGTCTACCATATTGCTCCTTGCAAAGCCTATATAATTCTGATGCCTGAACTGGAACTCTACATAGGAACTCACTCTACCTTCAAGATGTTTTGGAATCAGATCTTTATTTAATGTCTTGGGCCCATTTCTAGTTAGTATCATACTTAAAAAGAATGAAAGAGCAGTATCTATTTGAAAAGTTACATATACACAACACAAGATTTGTAAAAATATACAACATACTACACTTTACAAGTGCCGTGTTAGAATATGAAGGCTTAATCCCTTTAAACTGTTTTCTATTAGAACAGAAATTTTGTTAAGGCAAATACTTTCCAATATAAGTAGTTCTGGAAATAGCTGCTGAATCACATTCCTCACACACTTTAGGATAAGAATAAAGATGCTGACTAAGGGTACGTCTAGACTACATGCCTCTGTCGCCACAGGCATGTAGATTAGGCTACCAGACACAGGAAAATGAAGCGGCGATTTAAATAATTGCCGCTTCATTTAAATTTACATGGCTGCCGCGCTGAGCCAACAAACAGCTGGTCAGCTGTTTGTCGGCTCAGTGCAGCAGCCATGTAAATTTAAATGAAGCGGCAATTATTTAAATCGCTGCTTCATTTTCCTGTGTCTGGTAGCCTAATCTACATGCCTCTGTCGCCAGAGGCATGTAGTCTAGACGTACACTAAGTTGTTACACAAAACTCATCCCCAACAACTACTAAATTCCTAGCTTCAGACATCAGTATTTTTTGCAATTCGATACTTTCAGTTAAGTAAGAATTCTCTCCATACACAAAAATATAAAAAACAAAAAAGTTATCAGATAGTAATTTATTAGCTGTCTAAGTTAGAGAAAAGCCAGTCATTTGCAATTGCATAAAGGGAATCTCAGCTAGTCAACATTCTTATACTATTTCAAATAATACAGCAGTGATCAACCTCAGTGTGGAATGGACCCAGTGCTAATGCATGAAGACAGTAGCGAAGAACATCTAAGCTTCCAACCTCACTGACTCCAGTACTGAACGTGCATCTTTAAATTCTTCAGCTTCTTCCAACTCCTTTTCATTTTCCTGAAATTTATTGAAATAAAAATTAGATTTCTCTACACAGCTTTAACTACTTTAAAAATAATTCGGACATGCTTTCAATGCAGTAACTGAGATGGTATATTAAAATTCCACTTTTTATTACTGAGTGTTAGATATCACTTGGTCCTTAGAACCAAGTAGTTATCTCTTTTCCCCTCCATATTTTTTAAAATCAGATTCTGTCCAACATCATGTGGCTACATTTAAACTCCAGGTGCCATCTTAAGTAAAGGAAGTCCACAAAACATGAAGGGCAAATTCAACCAAGATGAATACATTGGTTTTAAAGAAATTTAGGTACTTTCAACTTCCCCCTTTACAGTGAGTAAAGCAGTTAAATCATGCAGATGTCAGATTTATAAATACTCATTTGTATGTTCTATTTTGTTCAATTAAAGGAATAGTTGAACCAAAAATGCAATCTCTACAAAAGTTGGCAGAAATGGCAATACAGGTGATACTAACATTTAGGAAGATCAGAAACCTTCTTTGAGGTTGTCCATTAAAAAAAAAAAAAGATTCTTTCAAAGTTCACTTTATTGGAAACTATGGAAGTGTGTTGAGGCGAGAGGGGGGGAATGACCTTTACAAACTTTTTGGTATTACTGAATTTTGGATGTGTTAAAGTTTCAGACCTTTTGATTTAAAGTAGGATATCTATTTGCCTTCTCAATTTACAGAACAATGGGAATGACTACTCATTTAGTTATGTCAGCCCCTTCATGTAAACGATCTTTCCTTCATTTCACTAAATGGGGATAAGATGTGTAAATTCCATTGTATAGTTTAAATCTACATGGGTAACAAGACTGCTGGTAAAGAAACTGTCAGCTTTTTACTGTACACATGTGACCTTAAAGCTAGGTAAAGGAAGTTTGGGCCCTAATTTCCTATATCATCCCTATTCAAATGCAAATAGTTCCTCTGAAATCAAGCTAACATCTTATATATTAAGATACTATGATTTTTAATTACCAAGTAATCAAAGCAAGCAGAATGTTCCATCTGTAAACCTGAATTCACCTAAAGTTTATACATTTATACAACAAAAGACATTAAGCAGTCTGACAATATAACTTTAAAAGCAAGGGACTCCACTTTAATATATCAAAATTTAAGTGTCTACTGGGTGCAGGACTGATTTCTCAACTTTCTTTTATTAAAGTTTACTACTCATAGCAAAGAACCCAATGTCTACATTAAACTTTGTATTCACTTATCTATACACATTCTGAAGTCAACTATTATGTTACATAATACTAGTCATGGAAATATACACAAAATACTATCCAAAGTAAAAAGTGTACAATCTTAGTCAGTTTCATTATGCCTTTGTACTGCAGGTTAAATAATTTGCTAACACAATAGTATCAGTGAAAGAATCTGGGCTCTAAGTCTTTGTGGCCAAGACATGAAATGCACAAGCCTCAGTTAGTTATTTTGCGCTTGACTTACTAATAGCTGAGTAAGATCTGCATGTGCAGCTTCTAATCTGCGTTGGCAATCTGGAATCATCATTCGAGATTCTTGCAAGATCTCAATCTGTAAAAGAAATCCATGAAACAAATGAAGAGCATTTCAGTGTTGAATACATTAGCTATAAAGCACACAGAAAGCTCACTCCTTTCTATAGTAAAGACTATTTTAAAAAATGGTTAAAATAGCTACCTCAAAGAAAATAGATACAAATCATGTCATTTTAATGACACTACATCTTAAGAGATAATTGCTTAACATTTGCATTGAGTAAATTAAAGCACATAAGAAAATGTATAGCGTATTGCAATATCCTACACATTATACCATATATATAATTAAACATGGCAAAGTAAGTGTAGTTAATGAAGTCTTTTAGAATACATTTTTCCAACTTAAGAAAGAACTGTCTGGCAAAACTTTCTATATATAATATTTATTTAAAATAAACTATTTCCCTGCTGTCATGAAGTAGCTTTATCCAAAATGGGATCAGCTGGTTATATAAATATCTCCTGCATCTTTTGGGTAATAAAGAAAAAGAGTGTTCAGATAATACCACAGAGATAATTACTGCATGAAAAAAGTTATTGAGTTATTGATCACATCGTGTGCACGCTGCAGGAGGCTCTGACTGAAAGACAAAGGCAAAGAAAAATGAAAAGCAAAGACCAGCAGGCTCATATTTTTGATGCTTATCATGCATAAAAAGTTATTACTTATCCTTCTGCTTCATTTTAGGAGAAAGATTATTCTCACCATGCAGTTCGAGCAAAATTACCAAACTGGCACCCCACTGAATCTGAACATCTTGCCTACACCTACAGAAAACAAACTTCAGAATTATACAGAAAACCCACTTATATTTCATGGAGTATTTGTGGACCTGAAATATATTCACTTAAAAAAAAAAAGGCATACAGCCCTGTTCTTCAATGTATCAATTCTATTTAGAAATGAAAATCAATTAGCAAATCCAAGTGTGAAACTTGGATAATCTGTAGTGTAAAGGTTTTACTTTTAATGGTTCACATTCTTTCACTCAAAAGGATATTTTCTCCTTTTAATGTCACTACATACATGTTCTCCCCTCCTTTTGAACATATATTTTCCATTAATACTAGTCTGTCTGTCTGTCTCTCTCTGTGTGTGTATGTATGTCTTCACAAACCCACATGTATTAACCACCTGAGTAATACAGACAAATGATGCCTCATTGAATTCAATGGGACTCCACTTGTGCTTAAAATTACATATATGCTTAAAGTTACATATATGTTTAAAGGTTTTGCTAATCTGAAGCCTACATAATCTTTAGTTAAAAATTGGTTTAATGGAAAAAATTCAATATAATCTTCAGCTTCTCTTATGAGAAATTGAGAATCTTTCTACTTTAATACAACATTCATAGGTGACATTTAAAATGCAAGGGCAAGAAATTCAAAAGCTGAGATTCCGAGGAGCAAGATTATTTTATAAAGGAAAAATGGCCACATGGAGACTATATAATTAATTTTAGTGATTCTATAGAAAAATGTTACATTTTTCTGGGATTTTTTTTTAAAGTTTAGATGAATTTACTATTAAAAGACCTTAAATTGACAACACTGAAATCTAAGTTTATTCATAGACCAGATACAGCATAGGTAGTAGAAGTTCATGATAACCCACTGCATGTATATGCTCATCTATGTTTTGGAAAGAATATCTATGGAAGCAAAAGTCTGATCACCAGGCACAATCACTGACCTCGGTTGGTACTATTAACAAGTTGTACAGTATCATGCTGGCAGGCCATGTGGAAATGTGAGACTATCTTCGGAAGAAATTTCAGATGTCATCTTAGTACGACCTTCTCTTTGTAGAATGTCGTAAACGATGGGTTGGCCACAAGGGCAGCTAATTCGCTGATCCCTCTGGCCATTGCAATTGCTATCAGAAATGCTGCCTTCATGGAGAGTAGCCATGGACTCAAATGGAGGATGAGTTAATGAGTTCAGGACTAGGTTGAGATCTCAAGATGGGATTATTGGCTTTATTGGAGGAAAGGTGTTAAATCCTCTCAAGAATTTTTTTGGTGGTCAGGTGAGAGAAAAGAGTTTGTCCGTTCACCCTGTCATGCTCACTAGATAAGGCCACAAGATGTACCTTAACAGATGTTAGACAAGTTGTGTTTTAAGTGTGAGGAGATACTCAAAGACCATTGTGGTGATTATTTGTGTTGACTGTGGCTGAAGTGGGCTATGGTTAGGCCATTTTCCATTGGGAAAAACACTGCCATTTGTACAGGTAGGTTTTCCTTGTACTCTGTGGTAATTAAGGATTATGTTTCCTACTACTTCTGTGCAGGAGAAGCATTACACTGTTAACCATGAAGGAGCCTTGTGGTCAGATGAAGCTTATGAGCCTATGGATGCAGAACCCAACCCTGGTCCGAGTATACTATGTTCAGCCATAGAGGAAGAGTAATAGGAGGAGCAACTTACATCTGCGACAGGTAAGGGAACCATGTCTGTCTGGGCCATGCAGGTGCTATCATAATCACCTTCACTTGATTGTGCTTTTATCTTGTGAATGACTTTCCCTATGAGGGAAAGGGGTGGAAAGGCATACACTAGCCTGTGAGGCCAATTGCTGATCGTGGCATCACCTATGGAGTTCCTGCCCAGGTCCACCCTAGAGTAGTATTTGGGGCATTTGGAGTGGAGTGATGTTGCCGATAAGTCTATTTCCACAAAATCCCACCTGCAGAAGACGGAATTCAGGGCTTGAGGGTGTATCTTCCTCTTGTGCTTCTGGTGAAAACAACGCAACTGGACCACTGTGGCATTTTGTTCAGCTGGGAAATATACCACAGATCTATCTATTTGATGGAGTTATGCACCATATGCATAGGGCAACTGCTTCATTGCATAGCTGATGTGATCTGGGTCCGCCTTGTCGGTTTATGTAGAACGTGCAGGCGATGTTATCTGTATATACCCTGACTGCCTTGCCCTGAATTAGAGAAAGTTTTCACCAGCTCGTTACTTGAGTACGTTGATGTGCATGCTTGACTCCCTGGGAGACCATCTCCCCTGGATAGTGTGATCCGGCATATGGGCTCCCCAATCTTCCAGTGAGGTATCAATTGTGATGTGGATCGACAGACTTGGCTGGTGGAAAGGAACCCCTGAGCAGAGGTTGTTGTCTTGAACCCACCAGGAAAGGGACACTCCGACCCTGTTTGTAGGGCTGAGGATTTTGCACAATGAGTGCCTGTGTGGGTAGAGGCAAGTGTGCAACCAGGCCTGAAGAGTTCTCTCATGTAACCTTGCATGAGGAACTACGTAAGTTGTTGCAGGCATTGTCTGGCTGATATTTTGGGGCCGTGTATGACAGGTTGTGCTTATGCAGTGAGTGTGTGGAATCTTGGAAGAGGTAGCCACGCTTGTGCTTGCATGCAATCAAGCATAGCCCCTATGAGCTTGAGTTCTTGCAATGGGGTCAGGTTGGACTTCTGTGCATTTATTTGTAGCCTCAGCTCTGTAAAATGTCTGATTGTGGTTTTTGTGGATTGTTTGGCCTGCTGTTCTGTTGGAGCTACTATCAGGTAATCGTCCAGGTAAGGGAAGATTACTATTCCTGATTTTCATAGGTGTGCTACTGCCATGGCCAGAATTTGAGAAGGCTCTGGGAGCCGCTGAGTACCGACAGTATTGATTATTTAGTGTGAATCTGAAGAATTTGTGAGATGGTCTTATTGCAATATGAAAATATGTATCCTGAAGGTCGAATGCAGGAATTATCTTTGCCAGTGTTGTCATGGTAAATCACTGCTTTCTTAAGTACTTGTTCAGCCTTTGTAAATACAATGTGAGCCTCTATCCTCCCTACTTTTTTTGCGTGAGGAAGTATCTGGAGTAGATCCCCTTTCCCCTGTGACATTCTGGAATAATTTCTATTGCTACCATTTGTAGCAGTTTGTTTATTTCTTGCTGTAATGGGCTCATGAGAAGGGTCCCTGAAGAGGGACAGGGAAGGGGATTGGGTTGGTGGAAATTTGATGACTGGGATCGCTAGGCTATTGTTCAGGACCTCTAGGGCCCATTTTATTATTGCAGCCCAGGTGTTGGAAAAAGGTTGGAAAAAGGTGTTGGAAAAAGGTTGACTCTGTAACTGCTGGCGTGAGGAAACAACATCGAACCCCTGACCAGATGTTCAAAATATCTGCCTGCCATTGATGGACTGGGGTGTAGTTTGCTGATCCTGTGGCTTTCTCTGCTTCTGTTGTCTCTAGAGGCACCTCATGTCGTAGTGTCTCTGGGATAAATAGGATGCTGCTCTACCACGGGGCTTATACATTTGATTGACTTTTTTCTTCTGTTGGGGGATGTATATAACCAAGAGTTGAGGGTTGCCCTCAAGTCTTTTAGAGAATAGAGTTCAGTGTCAGTATTGGCCAAGATTAATTTCTAGCCCTCAAATGGCAGGTCTTCAATGGTGTTTTGTACTTCTCTAGAGAAGCCTAACAAATGGAGCCAAGAGACTCTGTGTATGACTACAGCCGTGGCGAGACACTTCAAAGCTGTGTTGGTCGTGACAAGAAAAGCCTGGAGGGCTGTTTTTGGTATCAAGATAGCCTCATCGATACTAGATTTGTACGCTGCCTTGTGCTTTTCTTGTAGTTTATCAATAAAAAGTCTCATCTTCTCAAAACGGTTGTATGTATATTTTTCAAGAAGACCAGAGTAATTAGCAATTCTAACTAACTGGGACGCAGAAGAGTATGAATTCTTGCCAAGGAGGTCTAGCCCGTTCCAATTTTTGTCGTATGGGCAGGGCGAGCCGAGCAGCCTCCCAGGGCGCCAACTGATGAGTGGCACCTGATGGCAGCTGTAAGGGGTGTGCAGCATCCCTTACAGCTGGCATCAGGAGCCACACGCCCGGCTCCTGCAGCGCCAGCCCAGCAGCGCCCTTCCCCCCATGGCTGCGGGGGCCTGCACTGCCAGGCCAGGCTGGGCAATGCATGCGCTGCGCGCCTTGGGGCAAGCCCCAGGCTGCGCACCAGTGGCCGTGACCAGCCCGCGCATGCTCCGTGTGCCCCGGGGGAGGGGCCTGCGCACCCTGGGAGGGGCAGGCCCGCACCCCACGGATGGGCCTGCGCATGAGCCCTGTGCCCGGAGGTGGCACTGCGCTCCCGGGCCCAGGGCACCAAAAGGGCTTGGGCCGGCCCTGCATATAGGGTCAACTTGAATTGTGTTTATTTCCCCCTGTTATTTGCCACATCAACCAGCAGCGTGTTTGGGGTGGAATGCGAGGAGAGAAACACCTTTGGAGATGTACAAAGCAGCCATGTAGTTGAAGGTGGTTCCAACACTGGTCTGTCAGTCTTTCCCATAGAGAGCAGCTTAAGCTGGAGCTCTCTTGCTTTGAGCGACCTGGGTGAGAGCTTTTTACAGTTATGGCAAGATTTTGGTGAATGGTCGTTACCCTGGCATCTAGTGCACTGGACATGTCCATCCAAGATAGGAATTGACATTCTGCAGGTCAGATATCTCTTGAAGTCTGGTGAATCTAGCGTATCTAATTTAACTATAATAACTGTAGAATAAAATTTTTTTTTTAAACTAACACTAACGGGGGAAAAAAAAACCAATGAATTAACTTGCCAAAACTACTTAAACTCAATATTAATAACTAACACACACAAATCTATCAACTCTAGCTATTCTATCATGGATAACTGCTCTGTCTTAAATGAACCAGGAGCAGCTGAGAAGGAACTAAGGCGACCCTTGACTTCGTGAGTGGTGCTTCACATGCGTGCTGATACCCAGGGGAATACTGCAGCCCAAAATTTCTGATAACAAGTGCAGGGGTGCCAAAACACCTACAGGAAAGCACTCACTGGGACACTCCTTGAAGAAGAACTCTATAGATCTAATCCTGAATTCTTCTGTGAACTTAATCAAAGAGGAAGATAAAGCCACATGAGTATGGGGGGAAAACTGGCTGAGATCTGTAAAGGTGGTTGCAGTGTTTTTAAATTATTGTGGATTGTTTAAATCAAAGTCAACTTTGTACATCTCCAAAGGTGGTATCAGACCAGGGTCCAGCACCGAGGAATTGAGCCCTCAAAAAAAAAAAAAAAAAAAAAAAAAAAAAAAAAAAAAGGGGGGGGGGGAGAGAATTAAATCACCAATTTAAAACATTATTTAAATGAGTAAACAAAAAACTTGATTTACACCACGGACTTCACTGTTGCTTTGCACTATACTTTTAGTTATTTTCCTAAGGAAAGTTTGATTCTCACTGGTTGGTAATCATTAAAACATACTGATTTGTAATTAAATACAATACTTGCACTAAATGTGGTGCTTTTTGCTAACCAGTGAGGAGTGGCTGAATTGCCAGTGCCAACTTGGCCCCTGGAGGGACAGGGGGAAGCTTTGAGCTTTGCAGGCCAGATAAAGGCAAGCTGCATCTGGCCTGCAGGCTATAGGTTCCCCACCCCTGGTTTAGAAAGTCTATCAGAGTGGAAAGTGATTTGGTGGAGTGTGTTTGAGCCCCTAGTGGTGGGTTGCATATCATGCAGTTGGTAGCACCCAGAAATACATTTCAAAGAGCCTCTACTTGGCTAGTGGATCTTTTAGATCTTCCTTTAAAGAGAAAGGAATACTCAGTGATTTCCTGAAGAGCTTAGTCCTTTCAAAATAGTGTGCTAGTGCCTATCTCAAAGTGAGGAACACCAGCTATCATTTGTTTTCATGAAGTTGAGGAAGAATGATAGAAGGTGAATGACTTGACTGAAATAAAATGAAGATGACACGTTGGGTAGAAATTTTAGGATGTGGCCTCTCTTAAAAATAAACGTTATCTTTGAAACCACAACAGTCCCTAGTTCTTTCACTCCCCCCCCCCCACAAATCTGATTGCGACAAGAAAGGCCACCTTCATTGATAGGAACAGATTTTTTTTTAGGTCCAGTACATAATCTAGAACCAGTGGCACGGGGGATGTAATAGCTGTAGCTTACCTGTTCTGGCATTATATATGGTATCTTCTATTTGTACAGGTACATACAACATGTACTTTTGCTGTTAATTGCATGTCCCTCACATCTTTTGAGCAGGTCATTTCAAGGTTCTGGAACCATGCCTCCTGGTGTAAATCTCTAAGTTTGAATAATGAACCTGGTCTGCATCCTGAGATAGGAGATATGGGGGAAAGGAGAGAAAGAGAACAAGCGCTGGGCATACTGACATCTTCAACAGGTAAGGAAATCAAGTTTGTTCAGGCCACGTGGGAAATATCAAGATGACTCTGTACTGTTTGGTCTTTATCTTGTGTATCACTCTGGATACAGAGTGACAGGGAGAAATGCATACAGCACATAATGAAATCACCACCCAGAGATCATGGTTCGAATCTTGCTCTTAAGCAAAAAACTGAACATTTGGCATTCCAGCCTATAGCAAAAAAGTCTCGGGGGAGGGGGAGAACCCCAGTGTCTGAATGTATTCTGTAGGACCATAATGCTTATTTTCCTCTTGTGGGACAGATAACTTTCTCTTTAGTGCATTTGTGCTGGTGTTCTGAGATCCTTGTAGATAGGTAGCTGATGCATTTATCACAACAGCAATGTACCAGTTTCATAATCTCATTGCTTTAATGCAGACAGAATGTGACCTTGCTCTTCCTTTGAAGGTTTACATAAATATGAAAAGAATGTTGTCTGTCAGTACCTTTATGGTCTTAGGTAAAAAGCATGAGCATGCACTGCAGACTGCTCATAATTCCAGTAGGTTGATGTGTAAACTTGACTCTGTGGGGGCCCACCTACCATGAATTGTGTGGTTGTTCAAGAAAGCTCCCTGACCTTAAGGATACATACAAAAGGGACTGTGTGAAAAGGACTCCTATATTGTGGGGTTGAGCCAACCAGTGTACAGGGCTTTTGAGTGATGAGACATTTGTTCAGACTTTGGCTGTGTTGAATGTATGTTGTCCAGATCCAGCCTTACAGACAATGCACATGTAGGCTAGCATGTTTACCTAACATAGTTGCTGTCATATGACCAATAGTTGGGAGAGAGGTCCTGAATGATGGTATCTGTTTGCTAGTCTGTGCTGTTCAATCAAAGGTGATAAATCTGCATAGTGGTAACAAGGCTTTGGCTTCCAGCACATCAAGGTGGGTCACAATGAAGTCTAGTTTTTGAATGGTTCTTGTCAATTTTTTCATGCTTATTTATAATAGCTGAGAGAAGAGAACCATCCTCCTCGGAGTAGCTTCTACAGCATCTTCCTGAGAAAGGGGCTTTAAGTAGACAGTTGTTTAAAATAGGGGAATATCATGAATCCTTATTTGCAGAAGTAGGCCACCACCAATTGCAAGAACCTTGGAGAATATCAGGCATTATTTTGTACTGGTAGCAAACTAGTCCCTGAATTGATTAGAAGAATCTCCAGAACACTGGGTGTCTGGAAACATGAAAATATCCATCCTGGAGAGCAAAGGTCAAGACCCAGTCCCTTTGTTTCAGTGCTTGGATTATAGTTGCCAACATGACCATCAGACCTGCTAATGGGAGAGGGGAGGCAGCCAGAACCTGAGGCCCTTTAAATTGCCATGGGAGTGCTATGCCACATGCTTTGGGTAGCTCTGGAGGGCTGGGGGTGCAGAGCAGAGGGCTGGCTGCCCCAGACCCACCTCTTCTGTCTGAGTTTCTGCCCATTCCAGGGGCACAGAGCCACTCTCCCCCCTCCCCCGGACGGACGGACGCACGCACACACACCTTGCCCAGGGCAATAGAAGCTGTCGGCTCCCTTAATGACCACACTCAACCTTCATGAACATGCTGAGTTTCCTTAGGTTAAGAATAGGCTTTCATTCCCCACTCTTTTTCTGGGTTTAGTAGTGGAAATAAAAGCCTCCTCCTTCTGTGTTGTGTCAGTACTTGTTCTACCACAGCCAAGTACAGGAAGTGATTTATTTCAAAAAATGATCACAAGAAAGATCCCTGTAAAGGGACATTAAGGGAAGGTGGATAGGAGGGGAATAGGAGGTAAATGGGATTAAGTAACCAGTGTTTTTGTAGGTCACATTGCCTCTGTGGTTGGACAGAAGGGGTAGGTCTTGTCTGTTGAATAGACTATTTCTCCAGCTTCCTCCTTTTGGCAGATGTGTAAATATTTAAAGACCAATGAGTTGCCCTGGAATCCTTCAAGGTTTGGAGGGATTAGTCTTTCCACGAACAATTTCTGGACCTCAAAGGGAAGATCATTAACAGTAGATTGGACCTTCTTAGGAAACCCAGAGAGGTGGAGTCACAAAGGAAGTCACATAACTTCTGTAGTGCCAATGAATCGTATGGCTGTTTCTAACTTATCCAATGAAGCTTATAAGGCCATCCATGCAAGAAGGTGACCCTCTTTATTGTTATTTGTCATCATCAGAGATAATAAACTTGGATATCTTATAATTGGCAATTCTAAATTGCAGAGTTGCTGACAAACAGATCTTGTGCCCCCAAAACGGTCTTTTTCCAGTTATGTATGGGATGGTTCTGAAGTGGTACTGTCTGCCCCAGTAATTCATGGCCTCTAAGGAATTTAGTGGGGGATATGAGAAGAAAAAGCTATTGCTTTTGTGCGGACGTAATACTTTGTCCACTCATTTACAAGTGGGTGGTATTATTGCCAGGGTCTGCCAGATGATCTTGGTTGGGTCCAACATACCTCATTTATAGAGTGCAATCTTTGATTACATTTGCATCTGTAAAATAGCCAACAGCTTACACCCAGACTCTGCCATTTCTTCGGAGGTATTTTAAGCAAGTCAGCAATTTATGAAAATAGATTCTGGAACTAAGTGGTGGAGACATGTCTGCTTCGTCTGAGGAGGATGAAGAGATTGACTAAAGCTATGACTTCCTGTTGCAAAGCCTCCTCCCATTCTTCAGAAACTGCTCCAGAAGCTCTACCTGCCAAGGTTGATGCAGAACACTACTTCTTCTCTCTGTAGACACTAGAAGGCCTAAAGTACTAGTGACTGTACGAAGATCACGAATTCCAAAATTACCATTGCAGGAGGAATGGCACCAGTGGTGGGATGTCCATACCACTCTTGGGTATCACTTGGCTGATATGCAGGTTACTTTGGTGGACCTGGACTAGCAGTCATGCAAATGGGTGAATCATCACTTAAAAAAAGGCGAGGATGATCTCAGTGATGGTATAAATTAGCATAGTACTGAACATGCTGGAGTAATATCAGTACAAAATAAAAGGGAAATTCTAGTTACATACACTAGCAACTCCTTATGATGAAGAAACTGGTGGTGCCACAAGTCTCAATACATAAAACTGTGTTATAGATAGTGCTGCTATTGTAGCCGATATCAGTACAGAGGTAGTTGTGCTATGTGCTAGGAGAATGGTAGATGTAGACCAACCGTGATGATGTTGAGCTGCTCAGTGCCAGATGTTTAAGAGGCTCCCCATCAGTACAAAGGAGAAGGTGATCTCCTCTCTCAGTCTGCTCACTTAAGGTCTTTGGCTGTCTCAGTACCAGAATATCCCACCGACTTGTAGGTGCTTAGCCATGCTGTGGTCAATACCAAGGGTGTCAGGAGTTCATTCTTTTTGGTTGGTTCCCTGGAAAGGGAATTTGTTGCCTTCCTTTTTTCACCATTTGAGGACTGATTTACTCTTTTGGGCAAGGCAACAGACACACCCAGCATTTCCAATACTGACCAGGACTGAGTCCCAGCAAGCAAGGCGTAGTTTAAACTCTGGGGATCTGGGCATACCCTTCAGTAGCATTGCCCAGGAGAAAGGGGTTAAAGCTGCACTATACTAAAGGGTGAACAAACTTAATGATATCTAATATTTTAAAATAATAAAATAAATGGGGAAGAGGAGGGTAACTATAGCTAACTACTCTAACACTTCAATAACAACAAGTCTAATATATAATAAGTAAAGAGTTGCTGTCATAGCTCTGAAGCCAAGGGACATTGAGAAGGAACTTGGGGGTTGTTTGATCACAGAATACTATAAAGCTGCCAGAAGAGGCATGACACAGGGAGACCCTGCACGTGTGACCCAACAGGTCACTGCTACTGAAATTTTCCAATCACTGGCACAGGGATGCACATTCACTTAAAAGTTGAGGAAAGGGACACTCCCTGAATAAAAGTTGATAATTGAAAAGTTACAATGATCTCCCTGCCTTTCACCTACTCTGGATATAAGATTTCTAAACATAACATCCCACTGATAAAGAGGAAAGGTTAGAGAGGTAAGATTTTACTGAACCAATTTCTGTTGGTGGATAAGCTTTTGACCTTACACAGAGGTGGCCTTCAGGACTTGAAGACAACCTGAAGAAGCTCAAAAGCTTCTCTCTCTCTCATCAGGAGAAGTCAGTCCAATAAAAGGCATAACCCCTCACTCACTTTGAGGGTCTAATATAATGGGACCAACATGGCTACAACAACTCTGCACACAAGGATAAAGTGGGTAGGGACAAGAAAGCAGAAATTTGTTGATCAAGAAAGTATCCTATGAAAAGAGACAATGATTTTCTCACTGATCTACCCTGAACCATAGATAAAAAGCTATCAGAATACACCTCAAAAACTAGTACTGAAATTACTTAGGTATGAAAGTCCATCCTGGGTAGTTGTAGGATAAGAAATTAGCTAAATTACTTTATAAAACATTTAAAAGACCTCATAGTCACTTGTTTTGCCTGTTACAAAATTGAAAATAAAAAGGTACTTTGAAAAAGTGGTTTTCCTCAACCAGATTCAAAGAGGCTATGAATTGAAAGGGAGGGGAGAGAAGCAAATATATTTTACTGTAATTGAACTGATAAAGACAAATTTTTCCTTCTCAATAACTTATAAATCTACTAATCCATATTTTAAAGTGTTTTCAATTTATTAAAATGTGAATTTGTTTAACTCTTATTAAAAACAACCAGGCTGGCCTGGAAAATGTTTGAGGAAGCAGGAGATGTAGAGATCCATTACGCTACATTGCTGACAATTTGCCTTTTGAGGAATAAATTGTACTTAATTATTTACTCTTGGAGAGGTGGGAAGAAAACTTTCAAGAAAGTGATGGGATATACTCTTTTCAATGCAAGAGTAATGGGATATACTCTTCTTTCATGCCAGCTTATTATTTCAGAGAGTGCAGAACAGCAATGGGCAACCTACGTTAGTGAGTGGACCGTGACTGGCCCTCCATCTTAGTGGGCTGCAAGACTGTTGTAACTAAGATGGTCTCACAGTTTTGCTAACTAGAATTTGCAGTGTGCGTCAACTAAACTATAGCAGCACTTTGATTAGATCAGGAGTGGGCAATAATCTTTGACAGGAGGCCACTTCAAGATTTTGGAAAGTGGTCGAGGTCCTCACCCTTCCATTATATTAATGGAGGAGATGTGGGGTCTGGGATGGAGGTTGGGTGCAGGAGGGAGCTTGGGGTAAGGGATTGAGGTGCAGGAGGGAGACTAGTATCAGAGGGGTAGCCATGTTAGTCTGAATCTGCAAAAGCGGCGAGGAGTCCTGTGGTACTTTTACTGAACTGTTGGAGCATAAGCTTTCGTGGGCAAAGACCCACTTCGTCAGATGCATCTGATGAAGTGGGTCTTTGCCCACGAAAGCTTATGCTCCAACACTTCAGTTAGTCTATAAGGAGGTAGACTAGAGTCTCGGAGAGAGTTTGGGTGAAGGAGGTGGTTGTGACCTAGGGCAGGGGACTAGAGTGCAGGAGTTTGGCATGTGACCTAGGGTAGAAGGGGATTGTGATCTGGGGCAGGATTGGGGTGCCAGATCTGGGAAGGGGTATGGGTGCAAGAGGGTTTGGATATGTTGAGTTGGGGGGGGGGGGGGAGGGTGGAGGCAGAGAGTTGGGGAAGGAAGAGGCTTGGGGGTCAGAGGCAGGCTGTGGACAGGAGACTTACCAGTCAGCACGCAAACCAGCCTGCCTGCCAAGTTTAAAACGTTTCACAGCCAGCCCGCCTGCCTGATTGCCTGGCCATATGTTTCAGTGAACAAATGAGCCAAGGAGAGAGGGTGCGTTTTTTCTTGTCTGCCTTTATTCCAAGGAACAACTCCCATTGGCTGGTTTCTGGCCAGAAACCGGCCAATGGGATTGTGCTGGGGACGGGGCAGCTCCTGAAACATCCTCCCACTCCTCCAGTTTTGAAACAGAAAGGAAGCTTGGCAGCTGCATTTTGGCACAGCACAAGCAGGGGAGCCTGCCTGGGGCTCCCCACTGCCTCCATGGGCTGGATCTGGTGGCTTGGCAGGCCAGATCTGTCCGGGGGGGGGGGGGGGAGAGGGGGCGTAATTTGCCTAGGCATGGATTAGATGTAGAGGGAATGCATGGCTCTTATTGTCAATGTTATGTGCAATCAGCACACATCCCACTTCACATGCCTTTGCTTTACTACTTTAATAATACTGGTAGGAAAATGACAGTGACAGAAACCAGCAGAATCTGGCAACCCTGTGCATTGACAATGATGGCCACGCATAGAACCATAGTAGGTCATTTCAACCACTCCTACCAAGCATTGTGAACAAAGGTAGTGGAGAGGCTAAGGGAGAAAAACATGACACCTACTTGACTTCATCCAAATGCTTCAGTATTTCAAAATTTGGCAACCCAATGTCTTGACAAAACTGGAGACAGAACAGAACTAGCAAATTTCCCATATAGTCAAGTCACTACATTATGCCTGGAAGGTCTGACAAAGCCTTTCTGCAGACCAGAAGAATGGTGAGCCCAATTTCAAGAGAATTTTCCTGCAGCAATTGTTAATGTCAACTGTCAAATCTTCTTACTACATGGGAATTTCCATGTTAATGTATTCAAACTACTAGGCAATTATTTCAAATCCTCAGCATATAGAAAGCATATAGCCTAGAATTTAAAAAAAAGTATTCATTTATATCTTTGACAAAGTGAAAATGAAGTTCTTTAAAAAAATCGGAAGAAAAAAGGAATCCTTAGCAAGTACTACAATAATTTCTCATCAATAAGCTTCTTTCAAAAAGTGCATTAAAAAAACCTCACAAAATGTTTAATATCACCTGCATGTCAGAAGTATTATTCTACAGAGAACACAGATACAAATACTGGTTGCTAGCCCTTAAAGGACACTGATTTGTGCTCATTATTTAAACTCTCCAAATGCACAAATGAGAGTGTCAAACCCTTTATTAGCAACTTTACTAGCTTTTTTTCTAGACAACTAGAACTAGAGAGTTCAGATTATTAAACAGAGGTCATCTATTCTTAGGAGAAAACCCAAAGGATTTTGAAAGTAATCAGACTGGAATGAAACTAAAAGTTCCACCCAATCTTCATTGTTTCTGATTTATGAGGAAAGTTTGAAACTTCATATATTCAATATAACATGACATTTTAAAAACAAAGAAATTAGATTAAAAACTACTACTTGAATTATTAAAACCAAACAACAAGTAGAATTATTTTGGGAATACTCAACATTAAACAAACTCTGAAGTGTTCAGCGTAGTATTTTTCATATTTGAAGTTCTGTTCCACAAAAAACAGCTTCAGAAACTAAAGGTATAATTAATTCTAGTCTTCCACATTTTAATTTTCAGAAATTTGCATCTTAATTGGCAAATCTGTAAAGCATTTATAATGGTTACTAGTGAAAACAAAAAGCTTGTGCCTAATCCTAGAAAATCATGAGAGATTCAAGTGTGAGATTACAAGGAGCAGAACTTGGATAAAGGACAAGAACACCAGCTTCTCAAAGGGCTTGTCTTCTTGTGAAAGTTAATCTTGAATAAATAAGGGTGTAAGAACATAAAAACAACCATACTGCATCAGACCAAAGGTCCATCTAGCTTGGTATCCTGTTTTACAAAGTGGCCAATGCCAGATGCCCTAGAGGGAATGAACAGAACAGGTAGTCATCAAGTGATCCCTCCCCAGTCATCTATTTCCAGCTTTTGACAAACAGAGTCTAGGGACACCATTCCTATCCATCCTGGCTAATACACATTGATGGACCTATCCTCCATGAATTTGTCTACTTCTTTTTTGAACCCTGTTAAAGTCCTGGTCTTCACATCATCCTCTGGCAAAGAGTTTTACGGGTGGATGTGTGCTACGTGAAGAAATACTTACTTTCGTTTGTTTTAAACCTGCTACCTATTAATTTCATTTGGTGCTTATGTTATAGGAACAAGTAAATAATTATTCACTTTCTCCACACCAGTCATGATTTTATAGACCTCTATTATCTCCCCCTTTAAATCTCCTTTTTTCTAAGCTGAGAAGTCCCAGTCTTTTTAATCTCTCTTCATATGGCAGCTGTTTCAACCCCCCTAATCATTCCTCTCCCATGTATTGATGAGGTCCAAGATCTCCTTCACACTCCATGCTGATGCTCATCTATGCCCATGGGAACTAGAGCTCATGGGACTTAATCTCATAGAACTCATGGCGAGGTGTGCTGCTCAGGTGTTCCGCCTGCTCAGAGGTATTTTTGCCATGCTGTCCACCAAGGAAATGAAATTCAGTTTCCCAGGGCTTTTCCTGTTCACCTGGAGAGCAGTAGTGCAGCAAGTCCTTGCAGAGCAGTCACAGTGGGGCACTGTGAGATGGTTTCTGGAGGCCAAGAATGTCAACTTTTGCAATGCTCCGTCTACACTACCATAAAGTGGACCATAAAAGGTCAAATTTAGCGTTACTCCTCGTGAAAAGCAGGAGTACTGAAATAGATGTTAGTGGCCCTTAAAGTCAATGGAATAGGCTTGGTAATGTGGACTCATTGTTTAGAAAAAACAACCTTATGTGGCTAAATCCGACCTAAACTCCTAATGTAGACCAGGCCTGAGACCGCACAAAATTTCATCAGTTTTTTCTAAGAGCAACAGCCCTTCAAATAGGAGATCCTGACCTGTTTGTTGCACCTCTAGAGGGATGCCAGAAGAGTGTAACCAGGACACAAACCTCATTGTGATGGCAGAAACCATGTTACTAGCTGCAGAATCTGCAGTGTCATGACTTGCCCGAAGAGATGTTCTGACTACCAACCTGTCCACCTTGATCAATGTCTGGAACTCCAGTGTTGCATCATCTGAGAGTTTGTCCTTGAACTCTGACACATCCCACAGCATGAAATCACAGCATCTCAGCAAAGCTTCTGTATAATAAAGCTTCCTGCCAAATAAGTCTAGCTTCTTGGGTTCTGTTTTTTAGGGTTGATGCCTAGCCCTGTAGGCAATTACAGAGATATTTGAGTGCCTGAAAGGGGACATAGTACCACCTATCCACCCTTTTTTTTCCTGGTGCAGTCAGAGGCCATGAATTTGGGTCTGCCAAAAAATCCTTCATAGACTGGCAACCAGTAGATGAAGCCAGCTATTGTGGATATGGGGAAGCCAGCTATAGTGGATGTGGGGATGCTCTTGAGTAGGGATGTAAGTGAATAGCGGAGTACTCAGCTGCTTGCTTCCCCTTTCCCCCGCTTGCTGCTTCTGTATAAGAGGTAGCAAAGGCGGGGGGGGGGGGGGGAAGCAGGAGCCAGTGATAGGGGGAAATGGCTTAAAAGCAGGTTTCCCTCAACACCATCTCTGCAATGCGATCTGCCTCCACACCTCTCCCACTGCTGCCTCTCAGAAGCAGCAGCAGGGGTGGGGGAAGGAGTATAGGGGAGGCTGCTCCAACAGCAGCCTCTGCCCGTGGCCAGCCTGGGCCCCCACGAACAGAGGTTACTGCGAGCTGGATCTGAGCAGTCCTGGCTCATGCCAGGTCCTGAACCTACCTCCACTGCTGCTTTGCCTTTTAAATTAGTAAGAGCCTAGTGGCTCTTACTAATTTAAAAGGCAGAGCAGCAGCGGTCCCAGAGCTGGCGCAAGCCAGGACTACTCAGTCCCACCTTGCGCTGGCTCTGGGAGCTACCCCCGATGAGGCACTCTGCAGAACCACCCCTTACTGATTAATTGTATAGTTGATACACTTAATATCAATATACGATTAGCCAAAAACCTGCTCCTTAACATTCTTACTCTTGAGTGGAGGTGGGGGAAATTCCACAGGTTTCAAAAGCAGGCATGACCCAAGGATAGTTTCAGTAAGCTTCTTGATTAAATTGAGGTTGAAATCCATTTGGGCAGGTGCTTTACACTCTTGATGGTGAGACCAACTGAGCTAGGGCACATAGGATCCCACATCAGTGGCTGAAGCAGAAGCAACCTTTTCTTGAAACCATGGATGTGTGCTCTGGGGTGACCTGAAATGAGCTTGACCTCTTGACTTCCTCGGAAAATCTTTGGACTGAGTCTGATTTATGGTACTTCTTTTCAGCTATGCCAATTATCTCTTGATGCCAGCAACACTGGAGGTGTGTTACTGACTGACAACGAAGTGTTCAGTACCTGGTGGTGACTTGAAGCATAAAAATTATACAAGCCTTCCTTTATTCTATAGAATTTTCTCAGTTTTCCCTCTTGGTTTATTACATTTTTCTGGTAGCATGATCTGGTTCAGATAATATTGTTTATTTAAACTGCTGGAAAATCTTCCAACTCTAGCTTGCATCTCCATTTTCTTTAGAAAAAAATATTTCAAAGTATAATAAAAACAAAACCATCTTTAAAGGGGAAGAGGGAATTTCAAATTTTTCCCTAAAAGAGACCGGGAATGGGTGAAGACACGGAGTCCTTCACTTTTTTGTAACAGTTCAAAACCCATTCATGTAAGGAAGGAGTTAGAATTGTTAATATATGATGGCTTTGGGGGAGCCTGTGAGACGTGAATTGAGGACCTCAGCCTAATCAGTTAGTCGATGGGTGTCCATAACACTAAAGCTGCTACAATGAACATTCCAGCTGGTACACAGTGAAGATGACAAGTATTGATTATTCGTAGTTAATTATGATATTATTGGTGTATGATATGGTATTATTACAATGATTGATTGCATAAAGAGGTAGCTTGCAGTGTCATTGCTTAGGATTTACTTATGGCATATAAATAAGGACTTTAGGCTCAGAACTTTGGCTGGATGCATAAGTGGCTCATTGTACTCCCCAAATCTTGAGACACCTCTTCTGAGAGCTAGCCCCCTACTGCAGGACAGCAGTTTGATGACTATGGTCATTTATACCAGCTGCCAACAGCCCCTGGGGTTGCTAGTAGAACCATGGATCACAAGCTGCAGAGGAGCCCCAAACCATACTTCTTCCACCAGCAACCAAGAGGAGTGTGACAGGAAACACTAAGTGGCACACAACCCCCTGACTGTTGTTCCATAAAAGCAGGAGATCCTATAGAGTCCAGACGCACCAAGTTCATCCACTTTGTGCTGGTGGATTATTGCGAAAGTGATGGAGCACAGACTAGGATAAGTGTCTCATTCTCTAGAACCGTCAATTCAGCATGTTTCACCAACACTCACTTAATAGAAATTTCTAACAATGCACATAAGTGCCTGAAGATAATCTGTGCTTGACTGCCAAGTCACTACTAAAAGATTTACTAGTTAGTGGCTTTGTGATATCTTCCTCTATTCCACTTTCTCTTTAAAAAAGTGACATTTTGAATATTACCTGATCAGAGCTCCCAGAATTGATTTCCTACCCCCAATAAACATCTTACTATATATTTTAGAAATGTGCATCTGTCGGTCCGTTCCTCTGTGAATGTTTGTTCAAGAACTCTTCCAAAACAGTAAGGCCTAGGACCACCAAATTTGGTATTCAGCTTCCTCTTGTCATAAGTTAAAGCAAGGTTAGAGTTTGATTGTGCCAGGACAACGGGAGGTGCGTGAAATACAATTGTTTTGCATCAAACAGAAAGGGACAGTTGTGATAGAAGGGACAGTAGTACTCATGAACGACTCTTGGGAGCAGCTGGATGGCAGGCCGCGCAGCTCCCCACCATCCCACAGCCAATTCTGGGAGCAGTCAGTGGGGTGATCCCAAGCATAAACTCCCTTCCCCCTGCACCTGCCAACCCTCGGCTCTGAGCCCCTCCTTACCCCTCAATCCTGACTCCCGGAACTCCCATACCCCCAGATTCCTGCCCTGAGCCTGCCACATCCTCAAGACCCTGCACTGACTCATCATGCACCACCCACACCTCCAGCCCTTTGCCCTGAAGGGCCTGAGCAACACCAGATAAGTCTTTTAGTTCTAAATATTTCTTTTAAATAACCTGGAAAGGTTAAAAACAAGGTACAGAGTTGGGCTAGTGCCTTTTATGATGAATAAAGGCAACAAGAAGGAAAGTTTTTTGTTGTCTTTTTAAAGATTTTTTCCCCCTGCTTGTTTATTATTACATTAGACACTCAGGTCTCATTTATTAAGAACATAAGAATGGCTGTACTGGGTCAGACCAAAGGTCCATCTAGCTCAGTAGCCTGTCTGCTGACAGTGGCCAACACCAGGTGCCCCAGAGAGGGTGGACCGAAGACAATGATCAAGCAATTTGTCTCCTGCCATCCTTCTCCAGCCTCTGACAGAGGCCAGGGACACCATTTCTATCACCTGGCTAATAGCCTTTTATGGACCTAACCTCCATGAAATTATCTAGCTTCCTCTTAAACTCTGTTATAGTCCTAGCCTTCATAGCCTCCTCTGGCAAGGAGTTCCACAGGTTGACTACACGCTGTGTGAAGAAGAACTTTCTTTTATTCGTTTTAAACCTGCTACCCATTAATTTCATTTGGTGTCCTCTAGTTCTTCTATTATGGGAACTAATAAATAACTTTTCTTTATCCGCCCTCTCCACACCACTCATGATTTTATGTACCTCTATTGTATCCCCCCTCAGTCTCCTCTTTTCTGAACTGAAAAGTCCCAGTCGCTTTAATCTCTCTTCATATGGGACCCATTCCAAACCCCTACTCATTTTAGTTGCCCTTTTCTGAATCCTTTCTAAGGCCAAAATATCTTTTTTGAGGTGAGGAGACCACATCTGTACACAGTATTCAAGATGTGGGCGTACCATAGTTTTATACAGGGGCAGTAAGATATTCTGTGTCTTATTTTCTATCCCTTTCTTAATAATTCCTAGCATCCTATTTGCTTTTTTGACCGCCGCTGCACACTGCGTGGAAGTTTTCAGAGAACTATCCACGATAACTCCAAGATCTCTTTCCTGATTTGTCATAGCCAAATTAGCCCCCATCATACTGTACGTATAGTTGGGGTTATTTTTCCCCGATGTGCATTACTTTACACTTATCCACATTAAATTTCATTTGCCATTTTTTGCCAGTTTGGTGAGATTTTTTTTTTGGAGTCCCTCACAGTCTGCTTCTGTCTTGATTATCCTAAACAGTTTGGTATCATCCGCAAACTTTACTACCTCACTGCTTACCCCTTTCTCCAGATCATTTATGAATAAGTTGAAAAGGACTGGTCCCAGGACTGACCCTTAGGGGACACCACTAGTTACCCCTCTCCATTCTGAAAATTTACCATTTATTCCTACCCTTTGTTTCCTGTCTTTTAACCAGTTCTCAGTCCAAGAAAGGACCTTCCCTCTTATCCCATGGCAATGTAATTTACACAAGAGCCTTTGGTGAGGGACCTTGTCAAAGGCTTTCTGAAAATCTAAGTATACTATATCTACTGGATCCTCCTTGTCTGCATGTTTGTTAACCCCTTCAAAGAACTCTAACAGATTAGTAAAACAGGATTTCCCTTTACAGAAACCATGTTGACTTTTGTCCGACAAATTATGTTCTTCTACATGCCTCACAATTTTATTCTTTACTATTGTTTCGACTAATTTGCCCAGTACTGAATTTAGACTTACCGGTCTGTAATTGCCAGGATCGCCTCTAGAGCCCTTATTAAATATTGGTGTCACGTTGGCTACCTTCCAGTTATTAGGTACGGAAGCCGATTTAAAGAATAGGTTACAAACCACAGATAATAGTTCAGCAATTTCCCATTTGAGTTTTTAGAACTTTTGGATGAATGCCATCCGGTCCCAGAGATTTGTTAACATTAAGTTTTTCTATTTGTTCCAAAACCTCCTCTAATGACACTTCAATCCGGGACAGTTCCTCAGATTCATCACCCACAAAGAATGGTGCAGATTTGGGAATCTCCCTTATGTCCTCAGCCGTGACGACTGAAGAAAAGAAATCATTTAGTTTATCTGTAATGGCTTTATCGTCCTTGATTGCTCCTTTGTATCTCGATCGTCTAGGGGACCCACAGGTTTTTTAGCAGGCTTCCTGCTTCTAATGTACTTAAACATTTTATTTCTTTTTGAGTTTTTGGCTAGCTGTTCCTCAAAATCTTTTTTTGCTTTTATTACATTTTTACACTTGATTTGACAACAGTGTTTATGTTCCTTTCTATTCATCTCACTAGAATTGGACTTCTACTTCTCAAAAGATTCCTTTTTTACAAGGTGGTTAAGCCACGGTGAGTCTTTTTTAGGTCTCTTGCTAGGTTTTTAAATTTGGGGTATTCATTTAAGTTGGGCCTCTATTATGGTGTCTTTAAAAAGATTCCATGCAGCTTGCAGGGATTTGGCTCTAGTCATTGTGCCTTTTAATTTCTGTTTAACTAACCTCCTCATTTTTGTGTAATTCCCCTTTCTGAAATTAAATACCAGAGTGCTGGACTGCTGAGGTGTTTTTCCCACCACAGGAATGTTAAATGTTATTATGGTCACTATTCCCAAGCAGTCCTGTAACGGTTATCTCCTGGACCTGATCCTGCGCTCCACTCAGGACTAAATCGAGAATTACCTCTCCCCTGTGGATTCCTGTACCAGGTGCTCCAAGAAGCAGTCATTTAAGCCACTGGGAAATTTTCATCTCTGCTTCTCTTCCTGAGGTGACATGTATCCAGTCAATATGAGGATAATTAAAATCCCCCATTATTATGGAGTTCTTTATTTTGGTAGCCTCTCTAATCTCCCTCAGCATTTCAATGTCAATATTGCTGTCCTGGTCAGGTGGTCGGTAATATATCCCTACTGCTAATTTCTTATTATTGGTGCATGGAATTACTATCCATAGCGATTCTGTTGTGCATGTTGATTCATTTGATTCTACATTATCTTTCACATACAGTGCCACTTTGCCACCCACACGGCTTGCTCTATCCTTCCGATATATTTTATATCCCGGTATGATTGTTTCCCACAGATTTTCCTCATTCCCTCAGGTTTCAGTGATGCCTATTATGTCAATCTCCTCCTTTAATACGAGGTACTCTAGTTCACCCATCTTATTAGTCAGACTCCTAGCATTTGTATAGAAGCACTTTAAAAATTTGCCACTGCTTATTTTTATCTTCCTTTTTCCAGGAACATTAAGAATAACTGGAACTGGTTGATGTATATAACACGAGAGACAATGCAAGTGAAGCCTGATTAAGAGTGAAAGTGACTTTAATACAGACTATTTAAAGTTTTTGTTAGCATCCACTGAAAAGCAAATAACTAAGAAATGCTTGGGGGGAGAAAAAGTGTACACAGTCAGCTACAACTTGAGAAAGATCAGTCCATATGAATGTCCCACAAAGCCAAACTTTGTATTCCTATTATTTCTAAAGAAAAAAATCTGCATTTTAAAAAACAAATCTGTAGGCTTGAATTCATAGGACAAAAAATAAGGGGGAGGAGGGGCAAATACCAATTTCCTCCCCTTTGCAGGTAAACTTTTAAAAATGTCTTTAAAATGTCCATTATTCCATAGCTGTGAACACAAATCATTCCCTCTACCCTCACCAACATACAAAATTGAGAAACATCAATATTAGGTAGGATAGCACAAAAATATAGTGTACCTATCTCCGAGGTACTCCTGTAATTGTATTGTAGGTGATACATTAAACCCATCCAATGCTGTGCACCTATTGTTTGTGTATATCTGCACCCCAAATTAAAAGCTTTCACCTATCTACAATTACACGTACTAGAGATGTTTTACCGGTATGCTAACTGGTATGCTCAATGGTTAACCGACCCTTGTTAATGAATTCCAGTGGCAGCCAGCCATGCCAGCCCAGAGCAGCCCTGGCAGTGGAGGAGCCACAGCCTTTTTATTATTTAAGAGAACTTTAGTCTAGTGTTCATACCATCAGAGTTCGGAAAAAGCTATGTGAGTTTCTTTCATTGAGTCACTTTCAAATTTCCCTTTATAAGCTATAATGCTTTAAAAACGTATTTTAGGACAACGTACTTGCTTTTTAATTCCATAGTCATCACTTGCTGCAGCTTTCATTCTTTCAATTTTTTCTTCTTGCTGTTTTGCTTCTTTTTCATACATAACTTTCTCTTTTGCCAACCTGAAAAACCAAATGATTGTTTATATACACCAATAAAGCTAAACTGTACAGTTGGAAAAATGACATCATACTAAACAAAAAATAAATATAACAGCCCTTCAAGGAGCTACTGTCTAGTTTTGTAAAAAGTTAAATACTTATATTCACCTAAGACATTCTGCTACTTTGTTTCAAGTATCAGATAAACGAAGTGTAGTAGTACATTTCCAACTGCCATATGCTTTAGCGATAGAGAAACACTTGGTCTACAATAATGGATTCCAAATCACAAGAGTGACATACATAACTGCTCAGATTCAAGTGCATAGATTTTGAGCACAGGATGTGTTACAGAAGGCAGACTATCACAATTAGCTATGTTTTCATCTCAAAGATCATACTTTTTCAGAACAGTCCAAGAAATCATTAAAAAAATTACTAACCTGTTCTATAATTGTTATTCTTTGGGATACATTGCATGTCCAGTCCACTTTAGATACATGCACACACAGGACACTAGAGTTGGACATTTTTTCCCTTAGCACCAATTGGGGTGGCATATGTACCCTCCTCTAACATGTTGCTACAGGACCATGCAAAAGCGTTGGAACCCAACTTCCCTCAGTTCCTTCTTATTCAAGAGACTGCTACATAGAGGGGAAGGAGTATGGTCACAGAATAGACATGTGCCACATATCCCAGAATCATAGAACTGAAAGAGACCTTGAGAGGTCATTTAGTCCAGTCCTCTGCACACACAGCAGCACTAAGCACAATCTAGATCAGGGGCGGGCAGTCATTTACCACCATGGGCCACTTCAGACATTTTTGAAGTGGTCTCGGGCCATCCCAGAAGGGCCAGGACCTCAGGTGGAAAGGGCAGGACCAGGACACTTCTGTCCTTCCCCACCAAGACTGATTGGTCTGGGGGTAGGGGACTGCGCAATCTGAAGAGCTGGTGGTTCCCTCTAGGCACCCTTACCCCTGGAGGTGGGAGGAGACTTCAAGTGCTCCCCAACCCCAGGTCAATCAGAGCCTCGGGAAGGGGGAGCATGTGAAGTCTCTCATTCCCTGCCCCTGCCCTGCAAAGGAGCAGCAGCTGGTGGTTGATTTTAAATACCAAGTCCTTTACAGGATGGGAGGAGACTTTGTGCACTCCTCCTGTCCCCAAGTCCTGATTGGCCTGGAGGTGGGGGGAGGAGCATGCAAACTCTGGCTCCCTGCCAGCCAGATCATGGCACTTAAGAGTCAACTGCCAGAGTTGACTGAGTGCCATGTGCTCCCCTGTCCCTAGGCCCTGATTGGCCGGGGGCAGGGGAGCAGCAGAGTCTTCATGGGCTGGATCAACCCACTTGAGCAGGGGGCACCTAAGGCCTGAGGGCTGGATGTAACCCTCGGCTTGCTTGGATCCAGTACCTGAGGCTCAAGGCTCCCCCTAGCACTGGGGAGCCCATGCTGGTGAGAGGTGGGGCTTTTTTGTTTCTTACTTGTGTGCAGTCTATGACTAAATTTTCTATTGGTCAGTGGTCCCCAACAGTGGTCCCCCACCCCCCGGTCTAGATCACCCCTAACAGATGCTGGTCAGGAACCAACCATTGTTGGTAGAGGGTCCACAGTGGGCCTGGGCCCACCGCGGACAGAGACTGCTCTGCGGACAGCTGGGTCTCCCCACAGACAGGGACTGCTGCTGGGGACTGGCCTCTGTCCACAGCCAGTCCATTTGCCATGGACAAAGCTGCTTCATAGCAGTAGAGGTAGCATGGGGGGAGAGAGGAGGCAGTGGCACTGCAGAGACGGTGCTGAGGAGAACTGGCTTTTAAACGGTCTCCCTCTTCCCCTTACCACCTCGGATACCGAAATATTAGCAGGGGGGGGGGGGGGGAAATGTAAGTAGTCAAGAAGATTAACCAATAAGCCTAGGCTTATCAGTTAATCATATAGTCGACTACTCACTCACATCCCTAGAAGACAGTACTGGAGATGTCAATCTTTTGGAAGAGGTTGGCTTCTTTGAAGAGTGTGGTCTATACTTCTTCCTCGAACCTAGGGAAAAGGAATGCTACAATGTTCAGACAAGCACTAAATGGCGTGGAAGTAACTGCTCTGCGTGGGACAGTTCAGATGGTAGCATAAGCTGGCCTCTATGAGGAGACAAACCTTACCTTCTTATCCTTCATGATCCAGGAAAAATCTAAAGATTTCACAGTGCTCCTGGATGTGACTCATGAGGCATTTGGAATGAGCATTACTTATTGGCATAGACTTACAACCAGTGCAAGGCTTAAAGCAGGGGTGGGGAACCTATTTTGGGTTGGGGGCGGCACATAAGTGAGAAGTGCAAAAAAGTTTGTGTGTTCCAGCCCCATGGTGGGGCAGCAAGGGTGGCTGCTGCAGTCCCCAATGCTGGGGGTGGACCTTGAGCCTTGGGGGCCAGATCCAGGTAAGTTGGTTCCCCACCCATGGCTTAAAGCCTGGAATGCTAGAATGCCTTCTGTACTGAGAGTCGGCACCCAGAACAAGTGTGAATTGATAAGCTAAGCAAAACTAAATTAGACCTCCTGTTATTTAACTACTGATGAGTACACTAACTATATATATAAAAAAATTCCTGGGAAAGATGGAACACTTGTAAAACAAACACACACTGACTAACAATCACGGGCTGTCAGAAGGAACTGAGGAGAATCAGGGGACAGAACCATTATACCACTGCACAACAATATGAGGCACCAGAGAACACAAGAACTGTTCCAACAGGTAACACTAAGGGGAAAAAAGGTCTCCTCCTCTGGTGCACTGAGCACCATTCCCTCCTGAAGTGGGATGGATATGTTAAATTTCAATTAGTCAACTAATCAAGTCGATTAGTGAATAAGGGGTAGAGTGGGTGCACTTGTTATCCCCACTGCACCTCTGTCTTTAAATGTATTACATTCAAAAAGCAGAAGAGCAGTGGGGACTCAAGCAGTCCTGCTTGCCTCAGGTTCCGCCTCTCTCTTTAAAATGTAAGAGGCGGCGTGAGGAACAGCTTCAGTCCCTGCTCGTGCCGTTTCCCCAATGTGCCTCTACTTCCTCTGCCCCCAGTGAAGATAGTGCAAGGTAGGGGAACTAGCTTTTACGCTGACTCCCCTCTCCCCCCCAGCACTAGCTCCTACTCTCCTCCCTCATTGCCTCTAAAGAGGCAGCTGGGGGTGGGAAGCGACTAGATGAGTCACTACTCAACTACCCGATAAGCATGTGCTTCTTGGGTAGTCAACTAGTTGCTTGCATCCCTAGTTTGATTACTTGAACTCGACTTCTAATTTTAATAGAGAATACTTTAGCAGTGTAATCATCTCCACTATTTAGATTAGGAGTTCACAATCTAATAGCATGGGCCATATATTAATAGGGAGATGTCTAGCATGTGATCTGCCTTCGCTGCACAATTGTGAAGCATTCTCCATTCCCTGAGGTTATTACAGTAATGCGTTATATGGAAAAGTAAATTAAGGAAGTATCTTATGTTTTTACCCTCTTTTTTTAATGCAATTTGGTAAGTGCAAATGAGCAAGCTTTCATGACCTACCACTTCTTCAGTTCAACAGTCCATGAATCTCTTTTCTAGATCATTACATTTCACACAAGAGCAGTGGTCTCTAGCCTTTTTAACCACAAGATCACTTTTTCAATTTAAGTGCAATGTAAGATCTAGCTCAAACCCAAATTCCGGTACCTCACTTCCTTCCCACCCCTTCTTTGAGGCCCTGCCCCTGCTCCAACCTTTCTCCGAGGCCTCACCCTGCTCACTCCCTCCACCTTTCTCCCCATCCTCACTCACTTTCACCAGGCTGGGTTAGGAGGTTGGGGTGCAGGCTCTGGTCTTGGGCCAAGGGGTTCAGAGTGTGGGAGGGGCTCTGGGCTTAGCCCAGGATGGGGGACTGGAGTCCAGGAGAGGGTTCAGGGCTGGGACTGGGGTTCAGGAAGTAGGCTCTGGCTGGACACCATTCAGCTCAGATGGTTTCCGGGTGGTGGAGCAGTGGAGTTAAGGCAGGCTTATTCCTGCCTTGGCTCTGGAAAGCAGCTGGCATGTACAGCAGTGGCTCCATGGCACCACATGCTGCCCCTCGTCTACAGGCACTGAGCCCATAGCTTCTACTGGCCACGGTTCCCAGTTATTGAACAATGGGAGCTGCAGGAGCAGTGTTTGCAGGCAAGCACAGCATGTGGAGACCCCCCTGCCCTGTCTTACTCAGGGGCTGCAGGGACATGCCAGCCACTTCCAAGTCAGAGTAATTATCCTTATGGTAATTGCTAACTCACTATTCAAAGAATTACATTTAAGCATAAGAGAGAAATGAAAATTATGAAATGCACAGACCAGTCAAAAAGCAACACACACAATCTGCAAGCAGTAAAAAGTAACAAAAGCAGTCCACATGAATAACAGCCTTCATGAGAGTAAAGGACAGTGTATGTGTGTGTGAGAATGACAGACACACATACAGGATGTGAGAGCAACAGAGATTTGCATTATGAAGCTTCCTCCATCCCGATCCCTCTGTGTGGAGACAGGGTACAGAAGTGGGGGGGAGAAGGGCCACCTTGACATCAGCACCCCCCTCTTTTCCCTCCCTCACCCTGCACAGCAAGCAGGAGACTCCGCGGGGGGCAGCTCCAAGGCAGAGGGCAGGAGCAGCATGGCAGTGGGTGGAGGGGCAACACAAGTTCCAGCACTTGATAGCTTCCTGGCCAAACCAGTCAGGATCACCTGTCAGAGGCTCCAAGATCTACCACTAGATCCCAATCTACCGGTTGGTGACTATTGCACTAGAGTATAAAAGTGAGTAGATGTAATTCCATACATCAAATTTCACTATAAAATAATATTATGAAGCCAACTTCCCATATAGTCTCCATTGTACTAAGGTTCTTAAAATGCTTGTTCGAGACGGTCTTTTGCAAACTCAGGATTCCATAATAGTATGTATCATGGTAAGTAGTAAGTCCATAATTTAACCCTGATAACTAGCACCAGGATATGGCAAATTTTCTTAATCTGTTTTTTTTCCCCCCAAAAGGAGTCTCGTCCATATTTTTAGTATTAACACTAGACCCAGACTTTAAATTGATATTATCCCCCCTTTCCAGCAAACATTAAGATCACCTCAAGTAAATTCATATCTAAGAGCTACAGAATTAAAGATTCCATTTTAACAGAATTCTTCTAGTTAGAGATATGTTTGCTACATAAAATAATTCAGGGTGCAACCAAAACCTATGCCCCACAAACTCCCACTAGCACCAGCAAATAAAGTAAAAGTAGTACTTATCTAGATGGCAAAGCTTACTATTATTGTGCAAATTCAGACATCAAAGCCTCAGGTTTACAGAATGATTTTATTATGATGACCAAACAAGAGAAGAATTGATATGGTACTAGAGATTTGAATAATACGTATAAGGGTTTTTGCTGGCATAGACAAAAACTCTCACTCTTCAGCATCACTACTGTACTGAGAAAAGCTTCAATTATAGACTTGATTTGTATTACTCACTCAAAACAGTGATTGCTAAAAATCATGATGGGGAAAAAATGAAAAAAAGATAAGCAGGATGATCTGATAGCTGTAGACTTTGGAGTAGCAGCAAACTTTTATAAAAACTAGTTCTGCACTTGGCATCAGAATAAAAAAGTGCTGATTTTATAAAGTAATGGATAACATTATGATCAGGATGGAATGCTTCATAACAAGGCAACAGTATTCTTTTGATTGTTAAGTTTCCTACAAAAAGGATTTTTTTCAAAACTATGACAGCTGACTTTTGAATTACTATATCCAAATTCTTATTTATGTTGTTTGATATCAAATATTTAAACTTAAAATGAAATGTTTTAGCATTGGTGTTACAATTAACCTCAACTGCACCACTAAAATATACATTTTAAAAGTTGTTTGCATTCGCTAAAAGGCTACCTTTTTATATATAAAAGCTGAAGGGAAGTGAAAATTAACATTTCTATTCATAAACCAACTTTAGGCTTGGTGCTTTCAATGCTCCCTGTAAGCTGTGCTCTTGTGCAGCCACTGAGGAAAAATTCAAATGCTGCTCAACTGATTACCAGTGTGCTCACAGCTAGGCTTTTTGTACCTATTGATGGTACACAGTTGTACATGTCTCGGTGCACAGAAAAAAATTATTCCTTGCCTGGATGGAAAAAGCCTGAGTATAGATGGAAAAGGTTAGGAGGGAAATTTATGGCTTTACAAATTATAGTCATACAGGCCCTCTCTTTGCAAATAAACTTTGTTTCTCCCATCACAGAAGCACAACAGTATTGGCGTAACACAATTTCAAAATCCCTGGAAGCTCACTAAAGTGTAAGATAAACACATCTGAAGCAGGGTTTGCTGTCCATGTGGTAGGTTAAGTTCCTCCACAGAAATTGAAATTGAGTTTAAAAACCACAACATACACTTTGGAACTTGTTTACAACTTTATACATCACCAATATTAAACACACAGGTTTAAACTGTGATAAACATTACACTGCCTTATTAGCAAGGCTTGCCAAACCGCTGCGCATGAGCTGATCGCACTGC
>NC_143057.1:87085000-87152500 GCF_052426305.1 Pelodiscus sinensis
ATGCTGCCTCTATCAGAGGTAGCAGTGGAGAGGGAGGCAGGGGAGGCTGATCTGGTAGCAGCCCCGCAGACAGGGACTACTGCCTGTAAAGCACCTCTTGGCTGCAGACAGGGGCTGCTTGACGGGCAGCAGCCCCTGTCCACACAGGGTCCCAACTTCCCACTGGGTCACGACCCCCCACAGACAGTGGCTGCTACTGGCTGGACAGGCAGCCTGGATCAGTCCAGGCTTGTGTTGGGTTGAGGACCAAACCCTGCTGCAACTCTGCAATTTAAAACACACAAGGAGCTGAGGGGCAAACTGCCCGGCTGCTACTGACTTTTAAATTCCAGAGCTGTGGTGGGGTTTAGTCCCAGTGCTAGCCGGGACTGGGCTGGCTGCCATCCCCTATCAAGTAATCAATACAAATTCTATCAACTATCTGATTACTAAAATAATCTAATTTTAACATCCCTAATAAACTGTGTACATTTTGGTAGTAACTGCTTTTCTAAGACAAAAACAAGACAGAAGGGGGAAAATGATTATTCACGAACTTGCACGTGCAGAAGTCATGAGTTGCTTCAGGAGAGGTCACAAAATCCAAATTAAGTTTTGAAGAATCTCTGAAACATCACGAAGCTGACAAACTTTTTTTAAGTGAATGTTACCTAGTCAAAGAAGCAGTAGATGAACCAATTTTAACCAACTCCAGTATTAAGAGACCATTCTAAAACCCTCCCAAAACTACTTACTTAAGGAACAGGAAGTTGCTATTCAGTAGGATCCAAATATAGTGACAAAATCTCAAAACCCATTCATATTCTCTCAGGCATATGTGAAATGCTTGTCTAACTTTAAGGCTGCACACTTTTTATTTCTTTGTTATTGCTAACAGGAGTTGTAAAACACTATTTCAGAAAAACTGTTGAGGATACTCTTCTGATTAGGGATGTTTATTCAATTAACCAATATCCGTCGAGTAATCTCATGAATTCTTATCACTTAGTCGACTATTCTATAGTCACTGGGGGTGGGGCCGGCAGTCAGTGCGCTCTGGCCTCACTCTCAAGAAGACCCCTGCCAGGTGGGAGCTGGTCTGTGAGGGGAGCCAGTTAAAAAGAAAACCAGCTCCCTTTGGAGATTGGCTGCCTGTCGTCCTGTGCTGCTGCCTCTGATAAAGAGGCAGCAGCGCAGGATGGCAGCAATCCCTGTTTAGGAGGTGGTCTGAGACCTGGGATCCGATGTGAGCCGGAACTGAGCTAGGCTGCCTGCCCATCCAGCTCCTTTAAAAGCGGAGCTGCAGCAGATGTAGGTCCTGGACTTGTCGCAAGTCAGGACTGAGCAAGGCTGCTGGCCAGCCTGCTAAAAAATTTACTGGCAAGTGTGTGGGGGCGGGAAGGGAGGGAAATGTGTGTAGTCTATAGCATTAACCTATAAGCTTTTGCTTATCAGTTAATCGACTACACTTTTACATCCCTATTTCTGATCAGGCCAAGATCTCACCAGCAATGTTCCCTCTAAGCAGTGAACTTGTGTGGCCACGCAAGAGAGATTCAAATGACGCTCAAACTATTAGCAGAGCACCCACAGTTAGGTTTTTTGTTTCTACTGGCAGTGCATATTCACACATGCTTTGGGGCACAAATTTATTCTGCATATGGATGGAATAAATCTGTGTGGATGTAAAAGATTAGAGGGAACATTGCTTATAAGCCCAATGAGAATAATGTTGAAGAACCTCCTTTAAAAGTTTCATTGAACATTCTTTTCCGATCTTTTGCCATTCTGGTATATGGTCTGTATGCTGAGTGTAAGAAAATAAAAGGATTGAGTGGTGCCAAGTGACAGATTTAAGACAAGCAAATAATCTGATCGTTGGTTTTGAAAATGGAGTAAAATGATTAAGCTAACATTTAGCCAAAAGGAAGGTTGTACTGTTCCCACTCACCTATCTCTGCAGGCTGAAGCAGCCTTCCTTTGAATAATTGCCTGATCTTGTTAAACAGTGCATTATCAAGTCCTAGAACAAGGAGCCTTATGGACAAATGTGTTCTTACCACCACCAATCTGACATTCTTGAACCATTTTCAGATTGCTGAAATGACTCTGGGGACACTGGTGATGAAAGTAAAAATCAAAACACAAAAATCCCACAGCCTTTTCCTATTCTGTTTTTTTGACAAATCTACAAAAGAACTTAAGCACTGAAGTTTCTAGGGGAAATAAAAAATTATGTGTTCTTTATATTCACTTAATGGGGTTTGAAGTCTCAATGTCCAGATGCCATCTGGCCTACAGTGTCTAATTTGGTTCATGCATATTATGGTACAGAAAGGACTGCAAGTTTAGTGTTCCCTTTTAGGACAAGTCTGCTGCTAATGCCATTATTTTTGAGATCTGAATTCACAATACTCTCTGAAGATGGCAAATCAAAGTAAACTTTAGTGAGATGGTTAGCTAAAGGTGAATCATGCAGATCAGTGAACAAATATAATTAGACGGCTATTTCTTGGCTGACATATTTGTATGATCTCAAAGGATCATTCAAAAAATGTCTATTTGGCAAAAACGTAAGAGCTCCATTTCTTCCTCCAAGGGATCTAATCAAGAGGTGAAAACATAGCTGGACCACTTAGAAATAGTGATCATAATTTAACATCGCTGTAAGGAGAAAAACACCACAGCAGCCCAACACTGTGGCATTTAATTCCAGAAAGGGAACCCATATAAAAAATGAGGTGACAAACAGAAATTAAAAAGGTACAGTGCCAAAAGTAAAATCCCTGCAAGCTGCGCAGAAACTTTTCAATAGACACCATAATAGAGGCTCAACTTAAATGTATAGTCAACTATGCGATGAACCAATAAGCCTAGGCTTATTGGTTAATCTTGTTGACTACATACATTCCCCCCCCCCCCCTTGTTGCCTCTATCAGAGGAAGCAAGCGGGGAGCAGGAGCCAGCTCCTGTGAGGAGCTGGCTTAAAAGCTGGCTCCCCATGAGCACCAGATCCACCTGAGAGGCAGCAGCATGGGGGGGGTGGGAGGGAGGAGCCAGGGAGCTGGCAAGGTAGGCTGCTGTATAGCCTGGGCCCACGGTGGACAGAGGCTGCTTCACGGCAGCAGCCTCTATGAGGGGGAGGGGGTCCCAAGCTCCCTGAAGACAGGGGCTGCTGCCACCCATGCAGCACCACGGGGCAGCAGGCAGCCGGTTTGTGCAGGAAGTTGGTTTTTAAACTTTGTGAACTGGCTCCGTCTGCCACCCTGCAGAGTGGCAGGGGATTCCCCAGAAGTGGGGTCGAGTGCGCACTGGCTGCCAGCAACGCCCTTGGGGCCAATCAAATAGTTGTGTAACCACTGAGATTTCATGCGGTTACACAACTAGTCAACTACATGATAGCCAACATCCCTAAAGAGAATAAAAACACAAGCACCACTATGGCTTAACAATCAAGTAAAAGAAGCAGAAAGAGATAAAAAGGCATCATTTAAAAAGTGGAAGTTAAATCTAGTGAGGAGTATAAACTTTGTCAACTGAAGTGTAAAAATATGATAAGCCAAAAAGGAATTTGAAGAACAGCTAGCCAAAATCTAATAGCAAATCTTTTTTTAGGTACATCAGAAGCAAGAATCCTGCTAAACAACCAGTGGGGCCATTGGATGATCAAGATGCTAAAGAAGTACTCAAGGAATGATAAGGTAATTTCAGAGAAACTAAATTAATTTTTTGCATTAGTTTTCATGGCTGAGGATGCTAGGAGATTCCTAAACCTGAGTCATACTTTTTAGGTGACAAATCTGAGGAACTGTTGCAGATTAAGGTGTCAGAGGTGGTTTTGGAACAAATTAATACACTAAACAGTAACAAGTTACCAGGATCAGATGGCATTCACCCAAGAGTTCTAAAATAACTCAAATGTAAAATTGCAGAACTTTTAACTGTGGTTTGTAACTTATGCTTTAAATCATCTTTTGTACCAAATGACTGGAAGACAGCTAATGTGATCCTGTCAATTACAGAGCAGTAAATCTAACAACAGTACCAGGCAAATTAGTTGAAACTATAGTAAAGATCATAATTGCCAGACACATAGATGAACATGAATTGCGTTGGAAAAAAAATCAAGATGGTTTCTGTAAAAGGAAATCATGCCTTACTAATCTACTAGGGTTCTTTGAGGGCATCAATAAGCATATGGCCAATGGGAATTCATTGGGTATAGTGTACTTAGATTTCCAGAAAGTCTTTGACAAGATCCCTCATCAAAAGCTCTTAAGCAAAGAGAGTTGTCATGGGATAAGAGGCAAGGTCACTCATGGATTGATAACTGGTTAAAAAGAGGTCAACAACCTTTCAGATGTGGATTGCTGAGATTTGACTTATTCACCTCTATGTATGGGGTCCAAATGCCGGTGATACCTTTTAAAGTCAATGACAGTCCTACTAACAGCAGCTTAATTAATAAAGAAAGATGCAGAGCTTACCTTTTAGTGCAGGGGTCAGCAACCTTTCAGAAGCGGCATACCAAGATTTAACTTATTCAAGGATCTGTGTGCCACGGCGAGGGGGAAGGAAAGGGGAGGCAAGGGCAGGCTGGGTACAGTGATGTTATTTTCTGAATCAGTTGCAGACAGGGAAAACGGTTTAATTTAAATTATGAAACACATTAAGCATTTTAACTCTCATGTGAAGTTTATCAAACTTCATTTTAAGTAAAGTAAAATATGTCCAACACAAAAGGCTTCCATGTTTTCTTTATTTATGGCAGGAGTGGGGAACGTTTTTGGATGGGAGGTAGCTGACCCACAGGAAAAAAAAAAGCAGATGGGGACCACACAAGTGAGAATAATAATAAAAAAAAATCCCAAAACTTGATGATTACCTGTTTGGTTCATTCTCTTTGGGGCACCTAGCATTGACCATTGTCGGAAGACAGGATACTGGGCTAGATGGACCTTTGGTCTGACCCAGTATGGCTGGTCTTATGTTAATCCTAGAGGAGAAATTTTCCAAATTAATTCAAGGAAGAAGTCTGATCCTCACAAACGTCTATGTCTGTGAAGGAGACTGCCTTCAAAATCCTCTGTTCCCATTGAAGATTGAGCCAAGTTCAGCAGCTACAAAAAACTGAACAGCTTTCTCACAGAAAAATCCTTTTGGATCAGAGTAGAATGATTTAGAAAAGTCCTGATTCATTAGAGACAGTAGCAAGTCTGCTTTTGCAACTGGTACTACCAAAATTTGTATAGGAAACCAATGGTGTCTATTACATTTAATTACAGGATTTTTATTGCTGTAGTGCCTCCATGCTCTAGTTATGGACCAGAACCCCACTGTGCTAGATGCTGTAAAAAAAAAAAAAAAAAAACACCCACAGAACAAAGATGGTTTCTGCACCAAGGAACTTGCAGTGTAAATAATTTCAATGGTATTTATGCCCTGGGGATCTACAGATGGCCAGCATCTTTGAAAAGCAGGCCATGTATATTTAGATGCCTAACTTAAGGCAAAATTTGAAAATGTGGGCTTTTCTTTAATATTGGTTAATTAGTCAAATATTTTAGCTTCTTAATATGCTACTCTTTTCTCAATTCCACTCAAATTTATTAACTTCTCCGGATATCAAGGTTATCAAAACCAAACACAGAATTCTAGGAACAACCTCTGTAATGTCCCTTCTCGGGGTCATGATATGACACTGTCCAAAAATTCCTTATTTATGCTGCCATATCTCACAGCAAACTTTATCATCTCCAAATCTGTAATCACCCCAAGAATCTCAGTATTTCCTGTTTTCCATACTTCCTGCGCTGAATATTTTGTGCTGCAAATTGTTTTCCCATTTGCATCTTTTCAGCTCACTCAAGTATACTGGCCAAAAATTTCCAGATGCCTTTGTACTAATCTATTTGTTCTCACAAGTATTAACAAAATCTCCAAACTTAATTGCATAATAAATTGTTCAAGACTTTAAATGAGACAGTGTATAACACCAATCTCTGCAGCACTCAATAACTCCTCACAACCCAATGCTTAACATTTAAAAGCTTTTTCAACAAGATTTTAAACCACTACAACAATGCTCATACCCAAGTCAATTTGAAAAATACAAATAAGATTGAGATGCTATTTAAAATTTTTTAATCAAATTCAGGTACTTCATGTCTATTGCACTCTGTGTGTCCAGTAATTTTGAAATTCTAACAACAAAAGTGACCAGACTTGCCTGCCATGATTTGGTTTTTTTATAATTCTCTAGTATATGTTATTCATGGTTCTGTAATTCTCTAGCCGTTTACCTGGTTAATATTTGTTCTTGGTATCGGCATAAGACAATACGCAGTAATAGCAAGGTTTACATCCCCCATCCCACCACCACACTGTTTTGGAGAGTGGATAGAATCAATTGCACATTTAACTTACTAATTTCCCATAGTTTTCAAAAATAATGGAATTTCACTAGGATTTCAACAACTTCCACCCCACCATCAACTTCAGCCTGGATAAGTCCACATGAGAAATCCACTTTCTTGACACCACAGTACAATTAGATGGACAAATTTCCATCACCCTATATCGGAAACCTACCCACCACTACACTTAACTTCATGCCTCCAGCTTATCCCAGAAACATTTTTCAATCTATTGTATACAGCCACACCCTTAAGATACAACCGGGTTTGCTCCGATCCCACAGACAGAGACAAACACCTACAGGATCTATATAGAGCATTCCTAAAACTGAAATACCCACCTGGAGAAGTGAAAAAACAGATGAGCCAAAAGAGAGAACAACAGAATTCCACTTGTCATTACTTACAGCCCACAACTTAAAACTCACCAACACATTATCCACAATCTACAACCTATCTTGGAAAATTACCCCTCACTCTCACAGACCTTGGGGAAAAGGCCTATTCTCGCTTACAGACAACCCCCCCAACCTGAAACAATTTTTTCCTGGTAACCATGCTACACAGCTACATCATAGGCATCCAGGAACCCAGCCCTGCAATCAGCCTCAGTGTCAACTCTGCCCACATATCTATACAAGCGAATTCATCACTGGACCCAACCACACCAGCCACCAAATCAGAGTCTCATTTAACTGCACATCCAGTAATGTGATCTATGCCAGTGTTTCTCATCCAGTGGTTCAAGTATCCTTAGGGGTACTCGACAGAAGTCTGGGGGTACATCAACAACTGAAATTTGGAAAAAACTGTATTTGTGTTTTAAGTTTTATAGCACTTTATTATTTTTGTACATTTTACACCCAAAAATTTCATCGCCCACCTGGCTACAATTAAGTTGTCTAAACAAATGTGTTGCAATGGTAGAAAAAAAACTGTGTGTCTGAAAACTGTAAGTACTGGGGATAATTATATATATATATTTTTAAAGGGGGTACTTTATAAAAAGGGTTGAGAAACACAGATTTATACCATCAAATGCCAGCAATGCCCCACTGCAATATATACTGGACAAACTGGACAGTCCCTATGAGAAAGAATTACTGGACACAAATCAAATATCCGAAAAGGGAACACACAAAAACCTGTTGAGGACCACTTTAACCTACCTGGACATTCAAAGGGATCTCCAAGTTGTGTTTTGTTATAGACCAATTCCACAAACCAAATATACAGAGAAGGATTGGAACTCCACTTCATTCACAAGTTTAATTCTCATGCAGATGCTTTAAATCGCGATACTGGATGGCTGGGACATTCTCAACCAACCAAACAATGAAGGTGCCACTGGTTCTTGAGGTCGGCGTAGAATCTGTTAGTACTCTTCCTCTCCAAGTGCAAATTAATGGTTCTTATCTCTCTTAACTATCTAGTCTTTAAGGTGCTAATAGACTATCTATTGTTTTTCAGTTTTTCCTGTTACCGCCTGGCTCGGCTTCCCCTTTGAAACTTATCTTCCCACTGCCTCTTTTTCTCCTTCCCCCATCTATTCTTGGTTCTGGAAATCCAACACTCTGGTCAACTGAAGAAGTGGGCTGTGCCCATGAAAGCTCATGATACATCTACATGTTTTGTTAGTCTTTAAAGTGCTACCAGACTATTTGTTGAAAAATAATGGCGTTTGTTTTTAAAATACTGCCCAGTGTAGGAAGCATAATATTGCCTCATCTCTAAAGCTGATGACATTGGAACAGCAATTAGTCTAAGGAAGGGTAGGATACGGCCTGCAAGCCAGATCTAGCCCATCAAGACAGAAGATCTGGCCTGCATCAGATGGACACACCATCGCCTGTGGGTTAGGGAAAACATTGAGTAGTGGGATCGCATTGTCACGCTGTGAGGTGAAGACCAGTGGCTACATAAAGCAACCTTCTTGGAGCCGTATGCTGAGCTGGTCCCCATACTGCAGTGCTAGGACACCAGAATGAGAGCTGCCCTTTTAGTAGAAAAGCATGTGGAAATTGCAGTGTAGAAGTTGGCAACCCTTGATTGCTATTGGTCTGTTGCAAATAAGTTTTTTGAGGGGGGGGGGGGAATTTGGGGCTGCATTATTACAAGTTTGCAGGGAAAGACGACACATTATGCTATGAGGACCATAACTCTGGAAATGTGTACGACATTGTGGCTGGCTTTGCAGATGGACTTTCCTAACTGTGGTGGGGCAATCGATGGCACACACATTCCAATTGTAGTGCCAGCTCACCTTGCCATAGCATGCATCAGCAGGAAAGGATACTTCTCGATGTTGCTGCAAGTGTTTGGAGGGCTCATCGTGGGCATTTCACAAATGCGAGGTGGTCTGGAAAGGTGCATCATGTACGCATCTTTAGGTATACTGTAGTGATGGTTGATCATGGCCAGCTAAGATGCCACTATGAGAACATTCCATGCTGAGCTAGCGATCAGGAAATGGAATTTAAAGTTCCCGAGTCTTGTGAGGGTAAGGGGCGGATTACTGTGTAAAATAAGTAGTTGGATAACCAGGTAACCACTGAAAAGTTCAGCAGTTACACACACCCACAGCGCAGGGTGGCAGCCAGCCCGCTGGCTTTTAAGCTGGTTCCTGGCATGTACTGGCTGCCGCCCAGCACTGCTGCCTCTGTATCAGAAGCAGTAGCATGGGGTGGCAGGCAGCCCTCCCCGGAGCAGGGTGGAATCCTGCCAATAACTGTTCATAATAACAGATAAGCCCAGGCTTATTGGCTAACCATGTAAACAGTTTCCTATTACTTCCTTACTGTGTACCTGGCTGCAGGGCAGCAGAGTTCAAAGCACTAGCCAGAATGGATACTTGGGCAATGTGGTAAACACTACTGGAGTTTTGTTTCCAAAAGGTGATTTTTGACAACAAAACTTAGTTGTGTAGACATGTCCTACATGGGTGTCTTCACTGAAAAGTTAACTCAGGTGACTTGCACCGAGGTCTCAGCAGCATGTCTTATTTTACATTTAGCAGGTACTACAGTCTAGTAAAGTATCTGGAAAAATGTCCGCTATCACTGAAAGAAACCTAAGAAACGTCAGTGATTAGTTTTATCTTCATTATTTGCCTTTTTTTAAAAACTGAGAATTCTATTCTTCCATCTCTGTTAGTTGATGAATATTGCAAGTATGAAAATATTCCTACATGTAGCATGCTACTAAAGTTAGTTTATGCAATATGGAAACTGGAGAGAGATGAGAATAATGTGAGTTTTACTGTTTTCCTCACAAATTATTTCAAAGACAGGACATTCCTTTTCCAATAATAAAACAGTTACCCTTTTAAAGAATCTGTCCCCTTTAGTATAGCGGTATTTGAAATTGACATCTAGTTTTCCCACTTACAGTCATAATGCACATCTCTACCCTGTATCCTTCAGTAAACTACTTTATATTTACACAGAATTCATGCTTCCTAAATATTCATTTCATAAAAAGAGTCAAGGCAAAATGTTAAACTAATTTCCTTCAACCATATCTTCATTTATCCCGTTCTGTACATTTGATCGTTAACTACTGAAGTAATACATTTAAATTCCTTCTGACATCTCTATTAAAAATAACTCCCCTCCTCCTCCCCCCCCAAAATGTAGCTCCTTGTTTGGAATGTAACTTTTCATTTATAAATTCTCTAAATAGCACGAACGACTTCCAATGCCCATCCCCTCCGTTTTATAGTTTCCATTTGAAACAGTACAATTAGGTAAAAAAATGTATCAATACACCAAATTAAAAAATTAGGTTTTTTTCATATAAGAGAAGTTATATTTATATGCAAGCATTTTAAGTTCACCAACATTGTCAGCCCACAGCTCACATTTGAAAAAGGCCCAGAACAGAAGTGTAAAAATAATCTAATACTAAAAGATAACATTTCTTTGAAATTGCTGATGTCAAATCCCACAACAGAGACACACAACCCAATTTAGCTGGCTGGTAAAAAGAGCACACATTTTAATATATCCACTTACATTACCATCTTGTAACACAGATATTACTAAAATTAACAGTCAGATATGAAAAACAGACTTGTTTGCAGTGGAATTCCAGAAAATGAATCTGAACTCAACATACACCAATGCTCATTCCTGTTTTATTTCTGATTTCCCAGAGGTTCATCATTATAAACAAAGGATATAAGATAGTATAAACTGTAATCTTCACAAGATACAGTGTAATTATCATCATAGAATATTTATACGAGCCAACTTAAATACCAACATAAAAGATACTGTGGAATACAGAAGAATCTTCATGCTTAGAAAAAGTCAGATTCTCTGAGGTAAAGAAAACAATGCTTTAGGAACCTAAAGCAATTAGCTGATCGGAAGGGCTGACAGGTAGTCAATCTGTAATTTGAATGAGGTACAAAAAAAAATTTAGACCCAGCATGACTCTAGCATTCAAACTGTTAATTTGATCATTCAAATATTTTTACTTTTCTAATTTAAGGATTAAGTATATTAAATATTCCAATTTTGCAGTGCATAAAGTTATTAATTCAAAAAACATAAGTCACCTGAATTCATATGAATAGCCAAGTAAAAATTTCACAATTTCATTACAGAGGGCCACCAGTTACATCCTTGTTTGATGGAATCTAAGAATGTATAAAAATATATTCAGGAAACAGTAACTCCCTGACTTAATCAGTCCTAAAAATATCTTCACTGTCTTTCCCAGTTTTATTTTCAGAAACTGAATCCACAAATATTTTCCTCAAAGAAAAGCCTTGACTTGTGTAGAGTCAAGATAGAACCAATAAATGATTGTTTTTTCTGGACAGGTATCACAGTAGATCTGTTCCCATTTATCAGCACTCCCACACACTGAAATTAGTGCATTTTCAGGATTTCTCCAAGGTTTGCCATGGGCACTGCAAAAAAACCACCAGTCAGTTGTCTTGCTACGGAGACGAGCAGATACCCTGACACCCACAGTATGCAGTGCCTTTAAGAGATTCACCTTCCTGCATGCTAGGAATCTCTGAACCCATATAAACATAAGAACAGCCATACTTGGTAGGGATGTTAAATTTTTATTAATCAACTAATTGAGTAGTCAATGGAATTTCCATTGACTACTCAATCAGTTGATAAGGGGTGAGGCACTCACTGTTCCCATTGTGCCTCTGCCTTTTAAATATGGTAGGAGCCACATGTGGCTCTTAATACATTTAAAAGGCAGAAGAGCAGCAGGCATTCAAGCAAGAGCCCCATGGCTCTTGCTACATTTCAAAGGAGAGGCAGAACTGCGGCAAGCAGGAACTACTTGAGTCCCCGCTTGCCCCAGGTTCCCCACACTGCCTCTCCCTTTGGGCTCTTGCTACATTTCAAAAGGAGACGCACAGCAGCTGGACCGGTGCAGGTGCGTCACGCCATTTCCCTGCTGCACCTCTACTTCCATTGACCCCTGAGGAGACAGTACTGGAGGGAACTGGCATTTAAGCCAGCTCCCCCTCCCATCCTTGCTGCCTCTCTCTGATAAAGGAAGCCGGGGGAGGGGGAACTGTCAAGTCACTACTGAACTACCCGATAAACATATGCTTATCGGGTAGTCGACTAATCACTTACATCCCTAATACTGGGGGAGGCTAATGGTCCATCAAGCCCAGTATCCTGTTTTCAGACAATGGCCAACGTCAGGTGGCTTCAGAGGGAATGAACACAACAGATCATCGTCAAATGTTCAATCCCCTGTTCCCCATTCACACCTTCTGGGTACATCTGCAACAAGTGGCATCTTTTGAGAAGAATAAAAAAAAAAAGGAATGGGAAGAAAGGTTGGCTGGTTTAATGAACTGGATCAGGCAACCAAACTGAACAGCCTCTTAGCATTCAATGATCCATAATTCTACCCCATGATGTAAGGAAATGGATGAAAGAAAAGAAAGCAAGTATATACCAAATCTAATTTATCTTTTGCCTAGAAGAGGAGTGAAGCAATGGATACTGGAGTTAGTCTGCATCTGAAATGTTGCCCTTTATCCTGTCTTCTGATGTTGCAGAGGGAGGGGATTCTAGAAAGAAAGATGGAAGCTGACAAATGAAGAACACTGTCTCCAAAAATAGAACAACAGAAACACTCATCTGGCCCAGATGAGTAATCCCATCTAGCTTGCAGCAGATCTCATGTTCTTAATTTTTTTCCCAATATCTTCCATTTTGATGCTGAACCAAATGAACCCTTGAAAGGATATACAATTCTTTAAAAAGACAATGGAAGCAAGGTACAAGTTACCAACTCAAACGTTTTGGTTGCCAGAACATTCTGAACACATATGAAACAGAACATGGCTGCTTGAAAACTAAGTCACAGTGCTTGTATTGTTCCCTACCAGTGATAAAAGAACCTAGCAGCTATGAAAAAAAACACAGATGATAGAATTGCTGAAGTTGTTTTGAATATACTGTACTGGATCAACATGACTTTCACCAAGTACCCTAAGTATATAATGAACAGTGAAAGTAACTTGTGAAAACAACATTAATACTTCCCTGTGCAATCTTAATTCATCCCTTAGGCCAGTTTTTCTCAAAGTGGTCCGCAAAACCACTTTGAGAAACCTGCTAATGGCTATTCCGGTGTGTTTATTTACTTCTGTGGCCACGAAGTCTCATGTCTCCCACTGTCTCCGGTTCGCTGTTTGCAGCCAAGGGGAGCCATGAGATTCTGTGGCCATGGAGCTGGTAAATAAACACACAGGATCAGCCAGTTAGCAGGTTTCTCAAAGTGGCTTTGAAGATCATTTTGAGAAATATTGTCGCGTGAGTTTTCAGTTACATACAGGCAGTCCCCGAGTTACGCGGATCCCCGTTACGAACGGGGTTTGCTGCCCGTCTCCCTGGTCTGCTGGTTTCCAGACGCGCCGCGGGTGTCCCACTGCCGGCGTGTTCCGCGGCTGTGACGTAGTGGGGGTACTTGCTGGGCTGTGGTGACCTCTGCTGTCTGGAGCAAGACCCAGCAGGGAAAACCTCATTATGCAAAGGTGACGCCAAACCTGTAGAACCAGACACCCCCCATGGAGAGGAACAAAGGAAGGGGGAATGCTGCCCTGGCTGGGGGGCAGAGCTGGAAGAGTGTGGGTTAGTTGCTGTCTGGGAGCATGGAGGAGACAGCCTAGGGAAAGGGGCTGGAGTTTAGGGGCCCAGTCTCCCCCCATCTCAAGGGGGCCTGAGGCATCCTAGCCCAGCTCTGTGACCAGATTACATCTGTGCTGTGCTATATCCTGGAGAGGCAATAAACTTCCTCTATTCCACCAGCTGGTGCAGTCTGTTTGTGCCATTTCGGGGTGCAGGAGACAGGGGACCCCCAACGCGCCGTCACAGCGGCTTTGCTCCCCGTCTCCCTGGTCTGCTGGAGACCAACAGACCAGGGAGACAGGGAGCAAAGCGGAGCAAATCCGCGGAGCAAATCCGCGGAGCACAGGGGCAGCGGGACAGCCCAGACGCACCGCGGCTGTCCCGCTGCCAGCGTGCTCCGCGGCTTTGCTCCCCATCTCCCTGGTCTGCTGGTTTCCAGCAGACCAGGGAGACGGGGAGCAAAGCGGAGCAAAGCCACGGAGCACGCCGGCAGCGGGACAGCCGCGGTGCGTCTGGGCTGTCCCGCTGCCCCTGTGCTCCGCGGCTTTGCTCCGGACGCCTGTGGTACAGCAGCTGGGGCGCTGCCGGTTGGTCCTGTAGCGCCGCTCTGGGCGCTACTGGACCAACCCGGCAGCACCCCATCTGCTCTGCCCCAGGCGTCCTGATTCAGCCACTTCTGGTCAGTTTCAGCAGTGGCTGAATCAGGACGCCTGGGGCAGAGCAGCTTGGGTGCTGCTGGGTTGGTCCAGTAGCGCCGAGGAGCGGCACTACTGGAGCAACCCAGCAGCACCCAAGCTGCTCTGTTCCAGGCGTCCCCAAGTCAGCCGCTGCTGAAACTGACCAGCGCTGACTACAGGAAGCCCGAGGCAGAGTTGCTCTGCCCCGGGCTTCCTGGAATCAGCCGCTGATCAGTTTCAGCAGCAGCTGACTTGGGGACGCCTGGGGTTCTTAAGTTGAATCTGTATGTAAGTCGGAACTGGCATCCAGATTCAGCCTCAGACTCTTCCTGTAGTCAGCCGCTGGCCAGTTTCAGCAGCGGCTGAATCTGGATGCCAGTTCCGACTTACATACAGATTCAACTTAAGAACAAACCTACAGTCCCTATCTTGTACGTAACCCGGGGACTGCCTGTACTATTTTTTCCTCCCTAAAGAACTCTGCCCCATTCGGTGCAGAATGGATGGTGTTTGCTTAGTAAATAGCTACTCACTACTTGTGTTCTGCCTCATTCTCTATGCAATGTACACATTAAAATGAAGTGGGGGGTCTATAGACAGCCTCTTCCCACAACTCAATCCCTGATTCATCTCAAGAGCAGGTCCAGCCTGTGTGCTGAACGAAGCAGGAGTCTTATGAAAAACATACTGTATACCAGTGGTCTCCAACTTTTTTACACTCAAGATCACTTTTAAAATCTCAGAACAAGCAAAGATCTACTACCCCCCCCCCCGACCCCACCTCTTCCTTGAAGCCCCGCCCTCTCTATTCTCTCCTCTCCATCACTTGCTACCCCCAGCCCTGATACACTGACACTTCCCCCCCTCCCCCCGATTCTTCTGTGGGAAGAGATTTTTCCAACATTTGGCCTGTCTAGACTGGACCAAATGTCAGAAAAACCCCTTCTTTTGGCAGCCCCCTTATTCCTCGTGAAACAAGGAATATAGGGGTTACCAAAAGAGCATATTTGCTTGTCCACTAAAAAAACAGAAGAACACACACATTCCTGGATGCAGAAGAATTTTTCCAGGATCTCTGGAATCCTGGAAAAACTTCTGCAGTCTAGCCGTACTCTCACTGGGTTGAGACAGGATGTGTGGGCTCTGGGATGGGAATGAGGGATTTGGGTGTGGGAAGGGGTGAGAGGTGCAAGCTCTGGGAGGAAATTTGGATGCAGGAGGAGGTGGAGAAGGGGACGCTGGCTCGGGGAGGGAGCTCCAGGCTGGGGAGTGTTGAGGTCAGATGGAGGGTTGGGCTACTAAGCAAGCTACAGGCTTGTGGATGTAAGGATGCAGGAATTTGGGTTGGGGTATGTGAGGGGCTCAGGGCAGGGGGTTCCAGTGTATGATAGGCTCAGATCTAGGGTCTAGAGGAAGGGGGAGTGCAGGAGTGTTATGATGCTGTGCTCAGCTGGGGGCTTGGCCCCAATTGGGGGTTTGTTGTCCAGGCTTCATTTTTAAATAAAAGACTATGTCAAACACAAAAAGTTTTTGCATTGTCTTTATTTATGAGAAGGGCAGGGAACCTTTTTGAGTCACTGACCCACAGAAAAGTCAGTTGGGGCCACACAAGGGAAATGCAAAAAAACCACACCTCACTAATGTGGCCCCAACTCTGCTGGTTGGAGCAGGGGACGTGGTACAGGCAGTCCCCGGGTTACGTACAAGATAGGGACTGTAGGTTTGTTCTTAAGTTGAATCTGTATGTAAGTCGGAACTGGCGTCCAGATTCAGCCACTGCTGAAACTGACCGCCAGTTCCGACTTACATACAGAATCAACTTAAGAACCCCAAGCGTCCCCAATTCAGCTGCTGCTGAAACTGATCAGCAGCTGATTCCAGGAAGCCCAGGACAGAGCAACCGGGCTTCCTGGAGTCAGCACTTGGTCAATTTCAGCAGCTGCTGACTTGGGGACACCTGGGGCAGAGCAGCTGGGGTGCTGCTGGGTTGGTCCCGCAGCACCACTCCTTGGCGCTACTGGATCAACCCGGCAGCACCCCAGCTTCTCTGCCCCAGGCATCCCCAAGTCAGCCGCTGCTGAAATTGACCAAGAGCTGACTCCAGGAAGCCTGAGGCAGAGCTGCTCTGCCCCGGGCTTCCCTGAGTCAGCCGCTGGTCAATTTCAGCAGGCTGACTTGGGGATGCCTGGGGCAGCGCAGCTGGGGTGCTGCCGGGTTGATCCAGTAGCGCCGAGGAGCGGCGGTGAGGGACCAACCCAGCAGCACCCCAGCTGCTCTGCCCCAAGCGTCCCCGATTCAGCTGCTGCTGAAATTGACCAAGAGCTGACTCCAGGAAGCCTGAGGCAGAGCAGCTCTGCCCCGGGCTTCCCCGATTCAGCCGCTGGTCAGTTTTAGCAGCGGCTGAATAGGGGAAGCTGGAGGCAGAGCAGCTCCAATGGTCCAGCTGCGGAGCACTTCCGGGTTCCTGATGGTGCCGGATCATCAGGAGTGCCGGACCGTCAGATGCCGGACCAATGGAGTTTTACTGCAATATCAAAAGAGCAGAATCTGCATTCCCTGAAATGCTTCATATATTACATCAAAGTACACATATATCACATCAAAATCTTGCAGGGAAAACACAGAATCCTAATTGTGAGGATCCTGAATTAGTTTAGCTAGTTAAGTAAATAATTCAGCATTTTTTCTGTTCAATATTTTAAAAAATACGGTTCATTGTAACTTCCAGGTTAATACTATTGTGTATTAAAAAAAATAAAAGGCAGAATTAACATGACTGAATCAAGAAGCTGGTCACAACAGTGATGATGCCTTAAGGAAAAAAACAGGACAAATAAAAAACAAAACCTAGTGCTACAAACCTAGAAGATTCCAATTTTGGAAAGGTGATTTCTAAGAGGGCTATTTTACCAAACCAAAAAACCCCCAATACTTTCCCCATAGGTTCATGATGTAAAATTCTATAATCAAGGCTTGTAGATTTGTAATTATGGTATGTCAGCTACATTTAAACAAGAGCGTTAAAAGATTGTTAAAGTTAAACTAACACAATTGCAATGTGAATTGTCTTAGTCTCATTCTAATCTACTGGTGTCACTTTCATTTAATCAGAAGGAAACTATGGGCAAATGTCAGTGCTTTTTTTGTATGCCCTTAACATACTTTGTTCACAGTAGTTTTTAAAACCATTACCCATCTGCAATGGAGAAGATATTTAAGAAAGTTTTTTAAAGTCAACAAATTCACTTACTTTGCAATAGACTGATCTTGGATTTATTGAGAGTAAGGTGGCTTTAAAGTGATTAAGCAACCTTTTAGGCTAGCTAACCAGAAGCATTACTTGTTAGGAAGTAGCCACAAATATAGTATGTCTACCCACTTCTGATTATCAAATTCTAGTTTTTTTGTGTCTTACAAATAAGAGAAGATATCTGACAGCAGCTTGACCTGTTAGCAAATACACCCTGAGACCAGAAGGATTCAAATTTCTTCCCAATCCCATTGCAAGTTTCTTTGGTCAATGCCTAACAAAAGTGTTTCTGGTGCCACAACAAATAGCATTGTCACACAAAATTAGAAACTCACCAATAAGTAAGGTGCTGCATGACCCACAATAGAGAGGATACCACTTAGAGGACCTCTGCTACACAGTAAATAGCAGCAATGATACTGCTATACAGTAAATTGCTCATCTTTGTTTCTAGTTTTGGGGAAGCAACGAACTCTCTCAACCACTAAGTCTAAGGGTGCTTTAAAAAACAGACAACAAAGTAAGTAGCCTGGGCACCACAATGGGGACAGAACAAGGAAGATAATCTACCCCAGAGCGTCAATTGCTGCCCTCATCTTTTTTTTTTTAAATACACATATACTTAGTTGTCAGGCTCCAGAAATTGGACACCAATGCACTAGTCCACACCCTAAGACATTTCACAAGTGAAAAAAAGGGAATTTTAGAGGTTTATTTCCATGTTCTACTCTTAGAAGAAATTATGTCCAAGGCAGCAATATTATGAGCTTTCACATACACGCTGCAAGAAAAGACTGACAATAAGTCTGGTAGAACTAGAGTTGTGGTCATCTAAATGAGTAATGGTAGCTTCTAGTATATTCATGACCTAACCAGGGTACTAATTTGCATATGAAAGGGGAAGGGGAGAAAGTAGTAGTAACACATTCAAGTGTCTACAACTTCTAGACCCTGTTTCTATGAAAGGTCCATTACTTTAATGGAATTGTGTGATGGAATTAGCACAAGGTATACATTATATTCATAGACATGCTATTTTGCTGACCATTCCAAATAGCCATCTAAGCCTATATCTATCAGTAATTCCTGAACTATTCCAGAACCATTGGCCCTGCAGGTAACAAACAGGTCTGTATTCTGAATTGGAAGAAACTTTTAAAGCTAAACATAATTATATATTAAACAATTCCATGATGAACAGGATACCTGGTCTTAGTTCCTACTCAGGAATTGCTCTCCTATCCCAGCAACTACAATCAGCAATAATCAAGTCTCCAGATGAATTATAATGTCACAGGCACTTGAAACCAGTACTTTTGACATCAGCCAAATGATAACCCAGTTGTGTCTTGGAGGCAGAAATTCCAACTGTAAGAATGTTGCCAAAGGAAGTTAAGTAGATCCAGTTCTCAAGCCCTCCCATCTCCTTTTCCTTCTTTTGAGTTGATTTTTTTTGAGAATACTGGAATATAAAAGAAACTCAAATTCATTCTTTTGAGAAGATCAGGTGTCCTGCAATTTTGTTTGGGGAGCAGAAGTTACCCCTCAAAGAAGAATACTAACATGGCCTGCAAGTATAGGATAATCCAAAATTGCATTAACATAAATAAGGCTTCCATGAAGTTCCAAAAGGTACAATGCTACAGGCTTCAATGCACCACACACAGTTTTAGAAATTATCAATGCTGCCTACGGGGTTTGAATACAGAACTGTAAAGTGTAGTTGTGTTTTCAAGACTCTGCGAAGTATTCTAAGGCTTCAGATTTTTACAGAAGCTTTTGATATTAATATGACTGAATAGTCACACTGCTCTCTGCATAGCTGTAAACAGTTCTAACCCACAGTTATGATCTGGAATACCAAGAAAATGCATTCTGGTTTGTATCTTTTCTACATATGATATTACACATTCAGTAAGGAAAAACTATGTAGCACTTGGAAAAACTAACAAGATGGTTTATAGGTGATGAGCTTTTGTGGGCCAAACCCACTTCCTCAGATCATATTCTGAAAGAGCTCTGAAAGAATATGATCAGAGGAAGTGGGTCTGGTCCACAAAAGATCACCACCTATTAAACCATCTTGTTAGTCTTTGAAGTGCTACATAGTCTGATCTTGCTAAAACAAAAGGAAAAACTAACACAGCTACCTCTCTACTACTCTTAACAAAAAGAGCAACAAATGACAAAACACAAACATACATGCTTCACTCAGGGACGTTGAGGAATGCTGTTTGTTACTAACAAAGCTCTGAGCCTGTTGTGTACGAGCCTGTTGTGTACAAGACCTTAATAGCTTAGTGACTATTAGCTATATGGATAAAGTCACAGTTGGTAAAGAACTTCCTAGCTTGGTTACACTCAGCCTCATCAGGAGATCCAGTTACAATAGAGCAGTCATCAATGCAGTTAGAAACTGTTCAGACTTGCATTACAGATGATCCAGAACTGCATTGGATCCATGTATCCCAAATCGCACTTTATAAATTCTCTTTGGCAAAAGCAAGAAATAGCGAGATAGACTACAGGGCTGGTCCCAAGACCTACGGGGGGCGTGGCTGAGGTAATACCTTGGATAGGGGACGAGAGAGACGAGCTGTCGAGCCGCACGGATCTCCTCTGCAGGGGACTTGAAGCTGGTCCCGCAGAAGATACTACCTCACCCGCCTAATGTCTGCTCGCTCAGTCAGCCACGGGGGGAAGGCAACAAGAGACCTGCCCGAGCCAGGAGACCTGCCAGCCAGCGGTAAGGCAACAAGAGACGCCCAGGGCTGTGAACCAAACCCCAGGCACATAGGCCGCGCTCAGGCTACAGCCCGTCTTCACCCAGGAGCCGGCACCTGCCGCCCGGCCCTATCCGGTTCGGGCTCCGCAGCTAAGGGCTGCGCACACCAAGCATAACGGCCGCCGTGTGGAGTCCGGGCCGGCCCTAGCCACGGCCCAGCTCCAGCGCCCGCGCCCGCGCCCGACCGGTGGGGAAGACGCGCCCGGGCACTCACCGCCTCACCACGCCCGTCTTAATTTTGATCTGCCTGAGGCGCGGGTCCGCCATGCTCCTGCGTCAGGGGCGCGATCCGCGGGGGCCAAGCACCAACGGATCAACCGACAGCGAGAGAGAAGAGCGGTCGCAAACCTGGACACTGCTCTAGTACGTAAAGACTGACGCCTCCCGTGCGCGTGCGCATGCGCCAGCCCACCACGCGCAGAACTCTGTTCGTTTTGCTCAGACACTTCCTTCCGCTCTGGGCTAAACCACTAGGCGACTTGCGAAGGGAGAACAGGCTGCCAATGGAACTGCCCTGCGGCGTGCCCCGTGCACTGTAAATGTACCCGCTGGTCTGCTCTTGGCCTCGCATGTTATTCGCGAGGGGGCGGGGCTGCTGTGGCTGCACCCACCATGTGGGTGGCGGGTGCCAGAGATGCTCGTGCTACGTTTCGGGCACAGAACAAACGGTAGCCGGGCCTGGGCGTGTGTCCGTCGCTGCCCTTTGGCCGGCCGGCGCCAGGCGACGTAGCCCTTCCCGGCGGGACCTCGCGTGTCCTGCTGAGAATCCCTCTGCAGGGGAGCGCGTTGATGGAGGGTCTCCTGTCCGGGTCTGACCCCGTACATGCACTAATCGTCGGCCAGCCACGGTCACGTCCCCAGCCGTTCTCAGCACTGATAGGGGCGCGGTTCAAGTCTGATTCCACTTAGAGTTCCGGGTGCTGTGAGCTTCACCCATTCCCCTCAAGAAAAAGTTTAGCCCCGCTTTGTAAACGCGTAATTCTGTCTGTCTATGCGGTACAGCTCCTAGCCAGTCCTTTAGGTGCTGTGCAAGCTGCCAGGGATACTTTAGCTTAATAAATCGGGGCTGCCTGCTGGAGAAGTAGCGTCAGAGAGGCGATTAAAGAGAAGTAAGGTTAACATAGATACATTCTTTTAATGATACATCGACTATACTTATTCTTTTATCATCGTAGAACTTCAATTTTTGCCCCTTAACATTTGACATTTCTCCTGATTGCCAGATTCTTTTCATTTCGGAAGTCAGTGCTTGATTTGGAGGGGGGGAGGGGAATAGTGATACGTTCTATCTAACAATAATAGTTCTTTAATGCATCAAAAGCAGTGCAGCCTCAGAATTATTTTATTTGCTTTTAATGATTAGATACAGATGTATATCCTTGCAGTGTACTATACTGACATGCTTTAAGAATTATTTTTACTGTTTATTCATTTTGAGTAGCCCCAGATATCTCTTTTTCTTTGAGAGTTTCTTGTTTTTGGATCCCAAGACATTTTAGGACAAAAAGCTATATATTTGTTTCAGAAAATAAAATTGAAATCTGGTATTCATTTGTAAAGTGCTTTGAGATCCTCATGTGAATACTGCAAGTTACTATGTGATATACTAGTAAATGGTAGACATTCACTCCAGCTTGCTATGCACGCTTTGGATTGACAAGCCCTGAGGTTACAGATACATTACAATTTATAACTTTGGCAATGTCTACGCTATCACCTCTTGCGCAAAAACATATGCAAATGAGGCAAAGCATGGAATATTGCCGTGCCTCGTTTGCATAATTAATGAGCCTCCGTTTTGTGCAAAAATGGAGCCTCAATTATGCAAATGAGGCATGGTGATATTCCTCACTTTGCCTCATTTGCATATTTTTTGCGCAAAACGGGGGCAGTGTAGGCATAGCCTTAGTGTTTTTTCTTCCTCTTTGTAATTAGTTGATGACAAGTATTTGAGGATAAATGCTGAAGAATTTACAGATTTGAAAGTAAAGCCACTAAGGGGAATTAAAAAAAGAAAATTGTCAAGTCTCATATAGGCCTCTTTTCTTCAGTGTACAATCCAAGCTTCATCAGTTGCTTATTCAGATCTTTGGACTGATTTCTCAAAGGAGACAGCAATGCTTCTATTAAAAGGATGCAACATTTGAGAAACTCCCAGGTACAAGTCATTAGCCAGAAGCAGCATGCATGTTACTAAAGATGTCAAGCCAAATTCAACCCTGGTATAAAGAGTTGCAAGAACACTTAAATGAAATTGTGCCTATTTGTAGAAGAGAGAGTTTTGGGCTGCAATTTGGAAGTGTTAACAAATCTCAGATGAAACCCATCGTCAGAGAATCAAATTCAACCAAATGCAGTCTGAACTAAAGAAGTGCAACACACCTGGAAGTCTCAATTGACTAAATTCAGCAGTAACAAACTCAGGTGAAAATTACATGTTGGTATAAAATGATCAGAATACATCTCTAAGAGGCAAAGTATTGTAATGTACAAATTTGGCATTCATTAGCCATTTAAAATGATGGTATAGGGAAAACAATGAATAGGAAGAAACGAAATAATTTAACCTAACATCCCTAATTTAACCTAACACTCCACATACACTTGGTGATTTGTACCAAGTTATTCTGAGGTTGGATTTGATTTCTAAAAATACCAGACAGGTGTAGCTTCATTGATTTTGCATGCCCACTTAGATGTCAAATCAGTGCAGATTACACTACACCACAATATGCACCCATTTTTGATCAAATCATTCCCAAAAAGTTAACTTCTCTATTCACTTACAATCATCATTCATTCAACAAGCCAGAAGGACATCAGACAAGATTCATAAGGAAATATAAATTACTTTAAAGGGAGCCAAATTAAAAATACTGCTTCAGGTTAAGGATGTTAAGTAACCATTAATTGACCAGTCAAGTAGTCAATGGAATTTCCATCAACTAATCAAGAGGCATTTCCACTTTCCTTCTTTGAAATGTACAAGAGTCCCCACTGAGGCTCTTGTACATTTCAAAGGAGGAATGCGGAACTCCGTATGCAGCCCAGAGCCAGCAGGAAGTCCCGCTGACTCTGGGGTGTACGCGGCGTGCCAGCTTTGAAATGTACAAGAGTCCCCAGTGGGAGCTCTTGTGCATTTCAGGGTGTCAGCACAGCATAGAGCCTGGGATCAGTGATTTGAAATGCCTCACGGAGCTGGGGACTCCCCAGCTGATCCTGGGCTCCATTCACGGCAGCGCCATACAGCTGAGCCAGGGATCAGCTGTGCGGTGCTGCCCCTTTGAACACCGCCTCCGCGTTTCAAAGCAGCAGCAGGCTCAACTGTGCAGCGCTGCCACTTTGAAGTACTACCTCTTCCCCCCTACGCTTCCTCTATCTGATAGACCATTTGCTTATTGGATAGTTGACTAGTCCTTAATATCCATACTTCAAGTAACAAATTGAGTTAAATGCAGCATTTTTTGTCCCTGTTGCTGGCAACAATCAAGAGATTTGGCTGATGGACTACATAGAAAATTGTTTTCTTAGAGCCATGTCAGACAGCTTAATTTGACCCAGTCAACCAAGTAGTGAATAATAAAAATCCTGGAAAACTAATACAAATATAAATAGTGCCCTACTAAATTAATGGTGCATTTTGGTTGATTTCTTTGTCATAAGATTTTAAAAACTGTAAATTTCATTATTTCAGCTATTTCTATCTGAAATTTCTCAAAGTTATAATCATAGAGGTCTTGACCCAAAATGGAGTTTTGGGGGATCTGAAGGTTATTATTGGGGGGGGGGGTATTGTTACCTTTACTTCTGTGCTGCTGCTGGTGAGGCACTACCTTCAGAGCTATGTGCCCAACCAACAGCTGTCTCTCTGGGTACCCAGTTCAGAAGGCAAAATGAAAGTAAACATGCAACCCCCCAAAAATAAACTTGTTGCCTCCCTGAAACTCCCTGTTGGATCAGGAACCCCAATTAGAGAAACAGTGGTCCCCCCTGTGAAATCTGTATAGTATAAGGTAAGTGTACAAAAGACTAGATTTCATTGTGGGAAATGAAATTCCATGCTTACTTCTGTTTTGTCTTTAAAGCTGGGCTCCATGCATCTAATTAAGTGTTTTTTATGCACAAAAGCTTATGCCCAAATAAATCTGTTAGTCTTTAAGATGCTTCATTGTTTTTCCAGGTACAGACTAACACAGCTGCCCCTCAGAGACTTTTTTGGTAATATTTGCTAGTATTGTTAAATTTGCCTTTTTTGCAAATATTTTTGCACCAGGATTCATTTCCTAGTATTTTTTTAAGGGAACGCAAAAAAGGGAATGAACACAGCCAAAGAGATTCAATTTTTTATTTGAGTATACATGGATGTTTATATATGTATTGAAATATTTGATGAGCAGTACTATTAGGGTGTGTCTAGACTACAGGGTTTTGTCGACAAAACTATACCTGCATCTACGCTACCACCAAGTTCTGTCGACATAACGTCAACAGAACTCAGCAGTTTTGTCAACGGCTGTAAACCTCATTCTACGAGGAATAACACCTTTTGTCAACAGAGTTCTATCAACAGAAGGCATCATTGCATCTACACTGTCCTTTATGTCTACGCTGTCACGTCGACAAAGCGGCCTGCTTTGTCGACAGAACTGGATGTAGTCTAGACGCTCTTTGTTGACAGAAGCTTTGTCGACAGTATCAGTGGGCAAAACTTCTGTCGAGAAAAGCCTGTAGTCTAGATGTACCCTTGATAATTAACTATTTACAGCCTTTCTTTGAAGCATGAATTAGAAATTAATACTTTGTTTGTTGATAGGATGGTTGCTGAAGACATGTGGCTTGCTCCTTTGATGCAAGGCTGCTTTGCACCATACAAGTGGTGCAATCTGGCTATGGAGTCAACATATTCATCATTGGGAGGATTTCATGAGTGCAAGGAGGAGCCTCTGCTGGCATAGATTACTGTAAAAGTTCTTATGCCACCTCCACTCTCCCTTGCTGCAGCAGGGGTCTGAGTATAGGAAAGGGGATATGGCTAGGGTATATTGATGTACTGATCTACAGTTGACAACAGCTTCAGTGTTCGGGAGCCATTAGCAGCTAGTATGAGGTAAAGCAGTCTAAAGAAGCCATGGAATGTTTCAATTTAGAGACTCCCCTTAGCTGTACCAAACATAAACTCAACTTAGATGAGGACTGAGCCCATCACTTTAATATTTTTCCAAATGTGCTGAGTAATTTTATATTAATTTTTAGATGCATAATAATCTGTGTAGTTTAAATTTATTTTTTCTTTTCACTTACAATAAAAGAGCATGGAAATATTTTAAGGGATACTACAGCACTATAGTCACCAGAATTTACCTTTTTTAAAATAGGAAAAGCAAATCCTATACATCCCTAGAGCAGAATAAATAGATTTTAAATAAAGGTTAATAGTATCCCTTCAACTTCTGGCTATATTCTCTCAGTGGTTGAAATTCATCCTTGCACCAGTGGCCAACACAAATCCTATATATATGCTGATCATACGTCCTGATTCTTCCGGGACAGTCATGAATTTAAATACACTGTCCCGGTAGTCCGTCAAATAGTGACATGTCCTGAAAAGCCCCGCCAGTCATTTCTCTACTTCATGGGGACACTAGCTTTGGGAAGAAACAAGAAATGGTGCGGTGCCATTGCTCCTCGCACGGCGCAGTAGCCTCCTCCCCGTGCCCCCTAGAAGGGTGCATAGGAAAGCCATGCCAACTTCTAGTGGCATGCAGCCCCTCCTTCTCCCGCTTTCCTCCTTCCCCTCATGGGACCACTTCCGTCATATGGGGTCCTGGTCTAGCAGCACTGCCTCCTCCTTCTCTGGGGGCTGGGGCACTGCAGGGTGGAGTGCGCTCAGGCTTGTCAGGTGCTGGGACTGTGCTATTTTTAGTACCATGGTCCAGGTTCCCGCAGATGGCCCTGGTTCCAGCTGGAGTCAAGCAGAGCCACATGAGGCATGTTCCAGCTGGGGAAGCTTCACCAGAATGGGCCACCTCCTGGAGTTGAGCTGTCCATGGGGACCAGGACTGTGGTACTAAAAATAGCACCAGTCCTAGCATGCGGTCCTGCCCTGGGAGCAGCTGGGGCCAGACCATGGTAATAAAAATAGTGTTGCAGCTCCAGCCCCACAAACTGCTTTCCACATCAAAGGCAGAAGGTGAGGGAAGGGGCAGGGAGAGAACTAAAAAGGAAGTGGATGAGGAGACAAAGGGTCTTATGTGGGGGGAGCAGGGCAAGAGAAGAAAGGAGAAGGCACTAAGGGACAGGTTAGAGGAGAGACAAATGCAGGGGGGCCAAAAGGAAACAATGAGGAACAGTGAGGGAAGGGGGAGGCACCAGGAAGTTGCAGCAGTAAGGGAAGGTGCAAGTGCCAGGGGATTGTGGGAGTGAAGCAGAAGAGCAGACACATGGAGGGGAGGGACAGGCACCAGAGAAGAGAAGCAGGACAGATGGGTAGAGGGAAGTGTTAGGAGAGGGGATAGGGAGGGGTAGCTACAGATGATCAGAGTGGGGCTAGAGGAGGAGTGGACACGGGAGAGAGAAGGGCTGGTGCAGGGAAGGAGGACAGATCCCAGAAGGGCTGAGGGAAGTGAGAAAGGCAGGAGTCAGGACAGCAGAGGAGGGTGAGGGGTGGGGAGCAGCAGGCACCAGGGGAGGGTAGGAGACATGGCAGTAGAGGGAAAAGGGCAAGGTTTATAATATATTTATTAATAACTTGGTTGCCACCGTGGCACATCCAAACAAGCACACAAACTCAATACTGGTGCACAAGACAAACTTCACTACATTCATGAGAGGAAAATCTTAGAGAGAACACTTCCTCCAGCTTCTCCCCCCGAGTTAATGCAATGCAAATTGGGTTAATGTAATTGCAGGATAGTTGCATGGGGGGAATCCTGTGGGGGCCAAACCCATTCCTATTGGTAGGAGGACAGTGGGAGGCATTCTTAAAGGAGTCACAAGACACTCTTTACTTCAGGTCATGTGTCCACCTTGACCCCAAGAGTACTACCTCAAGGGGTGGGACATCTTGTGGCAGAGGGTGTGGCTAACGGGGGTTAGGAGGCGTGGCTAACATGTCCCTAATTTTGATTCAGAAAATATGGTCACGATAATACACCACTTATGTGTGCAAGGATGGATTTCGCCCCATGTACAAGTAATACAATATTCTTTGTACTATGACTCTCTCTAGCTACCATTCTACATAGGTTTTTATTTGGAAACAGGAAAGGGAAACAGTTGTTGAGCAGAGGATGAGCTAAGTGCAGCATATGGGCGGGGTAGCCAACCTGGGGATGGGGCTCTGAGTGCCAAAGCTGGTACACAGCATGCAGCTGCCTAGGACACCATGAAATTTGGGGCACTTGGTGTCCAACACAGCTGCATATTTGCATATCGGCAGGGACAGCTCTGGTGCCAAATATACCCTGGCCTGAAAAACCTTCAAGAATGGAAATTCCACCACCTCCCTAGGCAACCTATTCCAGGGCTTCACCACCCGCCTAGTGAAATAGTTTTCCTAAAATCCAGCCTAGGCTTCCCCCACCGCAATTTGAGACCATACCTTCTTATTCTGTCATCTGCCACCACTGAGAATAGCCTGGTTCCATACTCTTCAAAATCCCTTGTAGGTAATTGAAGGGTGCTATGAGAGGTCCCTTCATTCTTTTCTTCTGCAGACCAAATACATCCAGTTCCCTCAGCCTCTCTTCAAGGCCATCCCTTGTTAGTGACAACTTCAATTTCTCTTTGGCCTTCCTGATTAGGCACTGCATACTCAAGCAGTGTTTTTATATTCTTTGTCAAGAGTTATCTGTCCAAATTTCCACTTCTTGTAAGATTCCTTTTTGTGTTTAAGCTCACTGAAGATTTTTCCGTTAAGCCAAGCTGGTTGTCTGCCATATTTGCTGTTCTTTCTGTATATTGGGATGGTTTGTTCCTGCGCTTTCAATAAGGTTTCTTTAAAATACAGCCAGCACTCCTGGATTCTTTCCCCCTTCATATTAGCCTTGCAGGAGAACCTACCTATCAGTTCCCTGAGGGTACGTCTACACTACAGCGCTAATTCGAACTAACTTAGTTCGAATTAGTTAATTCGAACTAAGCTAATTCGAACTAACAGATCCAGACTAAAAAACTAGTTCGAATTAGCGTTTTGCTAATTCAAACTAGCATGTCCACATTAAGTGGACCCTGAACCGGGGTTAAGGATGGCCGGAAGCAGTGCCAGCAGGGCATCAGAGGAGGACTTAGAGCATGGAGATGCTGTCTCAGGCTAGCTGAGGGCTGTGCTTAAAGGGTCCCGACCCCCACCCCAGACAGACAGTTCTCAGGGGTGCCCCGCTTGCAAAGCAGTCCTGGCTTGGAGTGCCCTGAGTGCCCACACTGGGCACATCACGGCACTCGGCCATCAGCCCGGCTGCACTTACCGCAGGCTGCCATCTGGGGAGAGGGGGCAATTGGGGGGCTGCAGGAGAGCTTCCACCCCCAGAAGCCCGCAGAGCCAGCCCAGTCCTCCCCATCAGGGGCTCGTGCCCCATTCCTCCCTCACCTCCTTCCACTTACCCTTCCCTAGCCCCCCTTCCCGATGTACAAAATAAAGATAACGTGTCTTCCAAAATGGAATCTGTCTTTATTGAACAAAACTGGGATCTGTCTTTATTGAACAAAACTGGGGGAGACTGGGAAAAGGAGGTGGGAGAGGGGAAGAGAGCGGGTGGGAGAGAGGAGGGCAACTAAAATGATCAGGGGTTTGGAAGAGGTCCCATATGAAGAGAGGCTAAAGAGACTGGGACTTTTCAGCTTAGAAAAGAGGAGACTGAGGGGGGACAGGATAGAGGTCTCTAAAAGCAGGAGTTGGGTGGAGAGGGTGCATACAGAAAAGTTCTTCAATAGTTCCCATAAAGAAAGACTAGAGGACACCAAAGGAAAGGAATGGGTAGCAGGCTTCAAACTAGTAACAGAAAGTTCTTCTTCACAAAGCAAAGAGTCAACCTGTGGAACTCCTTGCTGCAGGAGGCTGTGAAGGCTAGAACTAGAACAGAGTTTAAAGGGAAGTGAGATCAAGTCATGGAGGTTGGGTCCATGGAGTGGTATTAGCCAGGGGATAGGAGTGGTGTCTCTGCCCAAAGTTTGTGGAAGGCTGGAGAGGGATGGCACGAGACAAATGGCTTGGTCACTGTCTTCGGTCCATCCCCGCCAGGGTCCCTAGGGTTGGCCGCTGTCAGCAGACAGGCTACTGGGCTAGATGGACCTTTGGTCTGACCCAGGACGGCCATTGTAAGCTCGGGGTCGGGGGTCTCACTAGACCCCCTTGATTCTCTTGCACACCTGCTCCTGGGTGGCCAGGCTGGCAGCTCTCCTGCCCTAGACGGCCACTTTCCTGTGCCTAGTGCGGAGATCGTGGACGAGGTCCACGATGTCTGCACTAGCCCAGGCGGTTGCCCGCCTCTTGCGGTCCCGGGCAAGCTCCCGGGAGCCGCCAGCCTGGTCCTGGGAAGAGGGGGAGGGCTGGGGGGCATCGAGTGGGTGGCTCGATCTGTGCCAGGTGCAGGGTGTGCTGGCTGGATGCTGGCAGGCTTGCACCTGGCATGGGCACCGTAGCCAGCCCGTGCCCCTTTAAGGGGTCCGGGGCCGGGAGAGGGGCAGAAGAGTTTCCCTGGTGTTGGCCAGAGTGGCCACCAGGGAAAGCTGGGGAGGGCTAGCCTCCCACTAGTTCAAATTAAGGGTCTACACAGCCCTTAATTCGAACTAGTAAATTCGAACTAGGCTTAATCCTCGTGGAATGAGGATTACCTAGTTCGAACTAAGCGCTCCGTTAGTTCGAATTAAATTCGAACTAACGGAGCGCTAGTGTAGCGCCTATGAAAGTTAGTTCGAACTAACATACGTTAGTTCGAACTAACTTTGTAGTGTAGACATACTCTGAGAGAGTAAAAGTCTGCTTTTCTGAAGTCTAGGATCCATATTCTGCTGCTCTCCTTTTTGAGAGGCTCCTAAACTCAACCATCTCATGGTCACAGCTTCCCATGTTGCCATTTAGTTTTACTTCCCCTACCAATTCTTCCCTGTCTGAGAGCAGCAGGTCAAGAGAAGCACAGCCCCTGCTTTGTTCCTCAAGCACTCACACCAGGAAGTTGTCTCCACACTCTCTAAAAGCTTCCTGGATTGCCTGTGCTCTGCCAGGGCCAGTGAGCTGGAAACTTCTGTTAGCTGTCTGAAGAAAGCCTCATCCACCTGATCCTCCTGGTCTGGTGGTCTATAGCAGGTGCCCACCACATCACTCTGATTGCTTTCACCTCTAATCTTAACCCAAAGACTCTCAACAGTCTTTTTTTCAGTCTCTTACTCCAGCTCCAAGCAGTTATACTGCTCTCTTGCATTCAGTGTAATTCCTCCACCTTTTCTCCCCCTGCCTGTCCTTCCTGAACAGTTTATACATATCCATAACAGTTCTACAGACATACAAGTAATCCCATCAAGCCTCTTTTATTCCAATCATCCATCATAGTTTCTTGACTGTGCCAGGACTTTCAATTCTTCTGTTTCCCAGGCTTCTTGTGTGCATGCACAGACACTTAAGATAACTAACTGATTGTCCTACTTTCTCAGTATGAACCAGTAGGCTTCCCCTGTTGCATCCTTATCCTTGTGTTTTCTCCCAGTATTACACTTCCCCACTGTGACAGGGATGCCCGGGCGCCCCGCACGGCAGCCGCACCGTCCCCGGCATTCTGGGGAGAAGTGGCGGCATGCTCTGTGGCTGTTGGGGATGCCAGCCAGCACATCAGCCCTCAGGAGCAGAAAGAGGGAAGGGATGAGAGCCACGGCCCAGCCCTCCCCACGTTGGACGCAGTGCCATCGGTACGCTCAAAAGGCTTGCACTCTGAGGGGATGGACGCAGAAGCGAGCAGCAAAGGAAAGTAGGAAGTGGCCCTGGGCACGGCTCTTGGAAAGGCCCATGGGTTGGTGCATTGTGGGTCGAGACCCCACCAATTGGACCTGGGAATACATCCTGGTCCTTAGGGTCCTGGTCCTTAGTGCCCTGCATTTTGCATAGCTGGATGTTGAACCTTAAGCCGACCTGCCTGGTCTAGTATAAACCAGGTCTAGGTTAGCAAGCTGCCTGCAAAGATGCTCTTCCCTCTCTTTGTTAGGTGGATCTCATCTCTTCCTTCCCTTGTGCCCAGAACATGCCATATAAATCAAAAGTAACTTCACTTAGATCCAGGGAGCAAAATAAAATAGTAATCCAGCCCAATTAATTGCATAAAATTGTATGGGCAGCACTATTTAAAGGTGGGGGGTTAACTGGGATCTCACTGAATTTATATTGGTGGGGAACTAAGGTTTCTAAAGGACCCCTACCATGTTTTTTAAAGGTGTATTTAACTGTGCGTATACTAAGTAATTATTCAAATCATGTTAACTAACTTGATTTTTAGAAGCAGCAGCTTTTCCTGATCTATGCGGACCTTCATGTGGAGGACTGGGAACAGCAAGAGAGAATGGGAATTATTCTCATGCATCAAGGGAAGAATATATCCCTTTGTGAATGATTTACATGGGTCCCTACTTACAGATGAAGAGATATCTGATATAACAATCCATTGTTCTGACACACATTGCAACCATGATGTGCAGTTTTTAATGCATCATGTTACATTAAGCTTAGCCCATGATCTAGCACCGTGTAACATAAATTTCTGTGAAGGGAGTAACATAACAGGATACTGTCTTTTAAAAGACACACGCTATTTTTTCAGATCACCTACTTTTTATCCATGAATGCCTTATCCAAAAATCAAGGTGGCAGACGAAAGTGGAGTGAATGAATATCTACAAACCAGCATATTTATCTTGTGCAGTTTTGCACATTCCTACCTGTAGTCAATGATTCTAGTCAATTTTTATGTTGTAATGCATGAGCAAAGTTGATGGACATATTTTTTTGTCACCCCCAGTTAGATTTTATTCAGGGTCAATCAAGAGAGACCTAACAGGGATTAAGACTGTAAAATATACTGAAATTCCTCTGACGTGTTTATTTCACAATACAGTGATGGGTGTTAAGTATGAAACTATCACTAACATTATTTATGACCATTTTTTATTCTGACATAATTTTCCCTTTAATTAAATATCTTTCCTGCATGTAAAATATTTTAAATATAGTACATGTGCAAGTGAGCTCCAGATGCCTTATCCATCATTTGAAAGAAATAAAAATAATGATTGATTTGACAAAAACTTGATATAAAATCTCCAGTAATGGACCAAATTGAAACCTGTGCGCTAAAGAGTTCATACAAAAATATTTAATTCCATTTTTTAAATGAGTGGCTTAATTGCTTAGTTCTCCACTATAAACAAAAATCCTAAAAAATTCTGTAAGAAAATTTCAGGTTTTTAAAGACATTTTTTGAAGAGAATTTCATACAAATGTTTTAAAATCACTCTATGTAAATACTGTCCATTATATTAATAAATGATTGGATGCACGTCTATCTTCCTTTTTACTCTGATTTTCTCTGCGGCAGGCCTTGTGCAATGGAAGTATGATATTAAAACAATCTGAAATACATAGACTGACATCTGTGTGGGTTTGATTAATCACATGCTTGAGTGCAAAGTTTAAATACTGACAAAGGGATTCCTTCTTTTTTAGCCACATCTGAAAATGGAGCAAGTTGTGACACAGGCTGAACACTCTAAGATGATAATCGCCAATAAAGAAACAACCTCTGTCAGTGCTTAGTAGACAGGAACAGGTTGGGTTTTATAACACACAGAAATGGAGCGTTGCCATTGTGCAGACTGATCACGTTAATGCTCCTTATGCTGCCACATGCAGTGTTCTAAAAGCAACCAACTCATGAGTCAGTAGATAATAACAATAGTATGTTGTAGTAGCAAGATGCACCAGTATTTAGAAAGTGAAGGAGGGGTAACAAATTTATTTTTAAATTAGATTACAAATTTTGTTGACAAAACTGTTTTTTCTGATTTAAAAAGTTAGCACAGTACAAATCAATGCAGCATATTATATGGTTTGAAAACTAGCTAACATATAGATTGTAAAAAGTTATATAAACGGAAAATCATCATTCAATGAGAGAATTTCAAGTAGGTTCTTACCAGATCTGTTCTTGACCCCTTGCTATTCTGTATCTTTCTTAATGCTTTAGAAAACTAGAAAATTATTGCTAACAACGTTTATAGTTGGCACAACAAAATTGGTGGAGTGATAAATAATTAGAAGAATAGATCAGTTCTATTGAGTGACCTTGTTGCTTGGTAAGATGGGCTCGTCTGAACAACAAGTCGTAAGATCTGATGAAGTAGATGTACCCACAAAAGCTCATGAGATTATATATTTCTGTTAGTTTCTATGGTATCACAGGACTACTTGTTTTTAAAGTTGCATGGCTACCCCTTTGAGACTTTTCGTCTGAACAACATACGTTTTAATGCAACCAAATGAAAGGTCATATATTTAGGAACAAAGATTATAGGTCACTTAGAGCATGAGGAAACTGTATCCTACTATATTGGAAAGAAGTGATGCTTAAAAGATTTAGGGGTTTTAGTGAAGAAGCAGCTGTATATTGGCTCCCAGCTCAATGCTGTAGCTGAGAGAGCAAATATTATCCTTGGATGTTCTATTCATGTACTTTTGTCCTTCCTCACTGTTTCATCTCTTTTCAATTACCGTCATTAACTGCATAAGAATGTGATGGATCAGGCTGGGTCTGGGCACAGCCGAGGGTGTCCACTCAGGGTGAATTGCTCAAATTCGGGGCTCCTTACAGCCCTAGACCGGAGACCTTCCCAAATAGACCACAAACCAGTCACACCGAGCACTTCAGCTGCCAATCTGGCCAGCCTGAAGCCTCAAGAGCAAAACCCCTCTGACACCCCAGCTCTTCCTATTCCCCAATCAGTCCTGAGCCTGCACACAGGTGAGGGGTTCTAGAACCCTGAATGGGTTCTTCCGGTCCCAAGAAACCAGCCACAAGCCCCAGCCAATTTACACTGTGGATCTTACCCACAAGATCACGCTCAGCCAATTATTTAGAATCTAAAATCTAAAGGTTTATTACTAAAATAAAAGCATGAGAGTAAGGTTGTTAAAGAAAATACATTACATACATCGAATCACCGAGTTCTCAATACAGGCTCTTAGCAGAGATGTTATAAACTGCTATCTTAAAAGTCTCTGATGTACATCCTATGTCAGGATGGGTCCACGGTTCTTCCCGGCTTGTTGTTCCCTGCAAGGCTGCATCTGGGATCAGGAGCTGAACTCAAGACAAGATGGAGATTGCCACATGGCACTTATATACCTCTCCGGGCATCTTCCTGACCAGAGTAGGTGTAGCCAGACAGGAACCCCCCTGTAACATCCATCTTTGCTTGCCTGGAAGCATGCAGGGCGCACAGAGCAGTAAAACAGCATAGTCTTTGAAAGCCTTGAACAGGAGGCTCAGATATGCAGGCTGCTGTGACCCTGGATGGCTGTAAACAGAAATATGCCAATCGCTGACCAAGAGGCTGCAGAGGAGTGCCCTTGACTGAAACCCATATTGATACGAACACACAGCCATCCGCGGGGGGAAGAATTTCTCGCCCAGTAAAGAATGTCCAGTATTCACAATTTAGTTCTCTCTCTTACAAGTATAAATTAAGTTGAAACTTGCTTGTAAGAACTGGCGCCACAAAGACGGACCAACACAATTTGGCATTTTAGATAAGAAAGAGGATATGGGCCCCTATGGGTATAAAGATGGGTCCAGCAGCACACTTACTCTGAGCGTCAATCTACCATCTATCTGATGGTCAGTTTAGGTCCCGAGGTTCCACGGGGATGCCCACCTCATATTCGTCTTTCCTAGGAATTGAGGGACTGGCCCTGGCTTGACCCGCTGGAGTCGAGAGGCACAGAAGGGGGTAAAAATTGTACCTGGATGTGTCCTTTGTCTTAAGTGTACACATAGACTTAGAGCTCTTTAAAGATTAAGCTGTCACTTGGTACCATTATTCCTATTTTTGTAATCTTTATTTTCTTTGTAACCATTTTTAAGATCTATATTTGCTAGCAGTTAAGAAATAGAGCAATAGCCATTGTAACCATATGATTTATAAGCTTCTTTAATAAACCTGTAACTGTTTAAGCTTTAACCTGACTCCTTCAGTTGCTGTAACAGAACCAAGCACAATTTAAAAAAAAACTTCAGCCGGTCATAAGGGACAGATATAGGAAGAGCTGGGGCATTTGGATCGTGTTGCTTCCAGAGGACAGATCTGTAGGGGCATCTCTCAGTCTTCCCTAGGCTGCCTGTATCCTAGCAGTTAAAATCTGAGATGTAATAAGCTCTTCCTATAAACTCTGGGGCGTTTGTCAGCCTGTTGGCTGCCCTCCGCGAAGGGATCCCGATCCTTGTGTCCCAGCAGTTGAAGACTCGGGTGTAATACACACACACACTGCCCTGACCATCGGCTGACAGTAGGTCACATGATTCAGGGATCAATCCTTGTTTCACATGCTTGCAGCCATTATGCCCTGGCTGGTTTGCAGGTAGCCAGACACATTCCTTTAGGTGTGCGTCTGGCACTTAGAGATCTATTGTCCATGGAACCTCACTAATTAGCATAGACAGTGAACGAACATTCCTGGCACATTCCTGCTATGCCTCAGACAGGGAATTTTCCACCATTAATCCAGAGTACATATTTATAACAGATATTATACAAGTACGTGAATAGCACACACAGAATCAGTAGAACATAAGCTTTCATCTGACACCTCACATGGCCCCCTTTCTACCAACTTTTGGTTCCAAAACAGACCCCTCCCAAAACAGACCCCTGCAAAACCCCACTTTTATGCCCTTCCAGCATCATTGTGAACCATTAATAATTACTCTCTGAGAATAGTTATCCAGCCAGTTATGCACCCATCTTACAGCCTAGATGGGGCTACTATATTTCCCTAGTTTATTGATAAGACGGTCATGTGAAACAGTGTGAAATGCCTTACTAAAGTCTAGGTATACCATGTCCACTACTTCTCCCTCATCTACAAGGTTTAATATCCAATCACAGAAAGCTATCAAATTGGTTTGACATGATTTGTTCTTTACAAATCCATGATGGCTGTTTCCTATCACTTTATTATCTTCCAGATGTTTGCAGATGAATTCCTTAATTATTTGCTGCATTTTCTTCCCTGGCACAGAAATTAAACTTACTGGTTGTAATTTCCTGAGTTGTTCTTATTTCCCTTTTTATAGATGGACATTATATTTGCCCTTTTCTGGCAAAAGTCTTCTGTAATCTCTCCCAACTTCCATGATTTTTCATAGATTTTTGTCTTTCATTTTGTTATGTAAGGGTATGCTTACATACGCTTTTGGGTGCTGTAAAATAATAAAAATAGTAATGATGACTATATCCACTACTGCTGTATACTCTAGATCAGTATTTTGCAAATTTGGGTCACAGGGCCAACCAGGTAAGCCGCCAGCAGGCCTGTGCCACTTTGTTTACCTAATATGTCCATAACCACAGAGCCTCTCAGCTCCCCTTGGCTGGAAATGGTGAATCACAGCCAATGGGAATTGTGAGGCTCTGTGTCTATGGACACATTAAGTAAATAAAGCTGCACAGGTCCACCAGTGGCTTACCCTGGTGGCCCTGTGACCCAAATTTGAAAAATGCTGCTCTAGATCCACTACTGTATTCTCTCTTCTTGGTGTGACCTGTGATGAAGCAAAATGTGTTTTTAAAATTGAAGGTGGCAGATATGTCATGTAACAGCACTGTTCTGTTGACAAAGTCAATAAAAAATCTCTTCAAAGAACTGGAAACACCCCCATTTTCTAAAGCAATACCTATGTGCTACTGGTGAGATCTTTATGGCCTTGGCTGCGCATGAGGTGCTACTGCAATACATCTAACAGCACCATGCTGTTTATATTTTAATTAGTTTAGCATTCATTATTTGCCTCAAACTAAGTCTGATCATAACACTTTAAAGATTTGCATATCGTAATTCGCAATGCAATCCTTCCTGAATTTGCAAAAGATAACAATAATTGAGTATATTTTTGGTTTATAAAGCTTTAAAGTTTCATATTAGCATAGATGCAGTGCATAATTTTCAATGCACTAATGAATAGCAAGATTGACAAGATATTATGCATATGCAAATCTTGTTAATTAATTTGAATTATTATTTTCTGTATGTTGTCAAGTAATTAAAAATGCATGTGCTTCTAACTTCTGCAGGTCTGAAAGCTGAAAGTTCATTCATGTGAGATACTCGGTACCCTCAGCTCCTGCTAAAGTCACCTTCCCTGAGACATTTGGTATGTGACAGATGAGAATCCTTAGTGGACCACAATCTACAGTCTTTCCATAAGATCCAGTTGTGCACCCCTTAGTTTCCATAAGTAGCATCAATAGGAGCTGGAACTAACAGAGGACCGAGTAAAGTCTGCAAGGTATGATCTGATGAGAAAAAGTCATAATCTCTTGATTCTGATCTTTCTAGAATTCACAAGGAATTCTGCTTCTTTTTCTCCAATTCACTGACTCAAGCCAAGTCTACACTAGACCTGGAAGGTCGGCTTAAAGCATGCAACTCCAGCTACGTAAAATTCATAGCTGGAGTTGGCTTACCTTAAGCTGAGCTTGATACTATCCCCAAAGCGGGAGGTTGACGGGAGCAAATGCTCCCATCTGCTTCCCTTACTCATCGCGACAGAGGGGAACAGGCACTGGCCAGAGCAGCCCTCAGCAGTAAATATACGGGTCTATACTAGACTTGCTAAATTGAACACCAGAAGGTTGATCTCTGGCACAGCAAGTGAAGTGCCCAGCTATGAAGGCAGCACCCTGACAGCAATAGTGCAGAAGTAAGGGTGGTTCTCTCATTCTATGCCACTCTTACTTCTGTGCTGCTGCCTTCACATTGGACTGCTGCTAAGGGCCTATCTCTGCAAGCAGCAGCACAAATGGATAGTAATTCCACATGATGACATTCTTACTTTTGTTCTGCTGCTCAAAGTAACGGTTGCCACTGTCCGACTGCCCAACTCTGAAACTAGCACTGCTGCTAGCAGCAGCACAGAAATAAGAATAGCAGCACTGCAGTCCTCCCCCACAATAACCCTGTGACCCTCTCCTCCTCACACAATTCCTTTTTGGGTCAGGACCCCTACAATTTCAATACGATGAAATTTCAGATTTAAATAGCTGAAATCATGACATTTACAATTTTTAAAATCCTATGACCATGAAATTGACCAAAAGGGACCATGAATTTAGTAGGAACCCGTGAATTACACTACAGAGCAACCGCAGCAAATTTCCAGTCCAAGACTTTCCTCCAGAAATGTACGTTTTGTATTGCACCAGCACCCTCCTGGACAATACAAGCTCATAAAAAGTCCATTATTTCATTAATAGAAAATGATACGCAGAAATCCTGTTATCCCTAATGAAGTTTCCCAAACACTTAAATCCAAACACATAGTGGTTTAGATGAAACAATAAAACAAATTTATTAACTACAGATAGATTTTAAGTGATTACAAGTAAAGATGCATAAAAGTCAAAACTGATTGCAAGAAAATAAACGATAAAGCACAATATCTAACTTAATAAGACAAATAAATTCATAGAAAAGGCTTCTCTCACCACTTGCTCCAGCAGTCTTATTGACTGGAATCCTTTCAGTCAATACCCATTGCCCCAGTTCAGTGTTAATTTCCTTGTTGTGTTGTTCATGCCCAGCACAAAGATGGGAGTAACTTGGGAGCATCTGTTCCCCATTCTTTATACTTTTTCTTTTATTTGAGAATAATCTCCAGCTGGGGATCAGGACTTGCAGACAGAAGGTCTAGGGGGATGGGAATCTAGCTGCTTCTTTGCCAAAATGTATATTTCTCACTCCTGCCTTTTTTTCCTGCCAAAGAATGGCCACTTAACCAGGTGATAGGCCATCTGATTTTGTTGACACCTGGCTGAGGTATCAGTTTGTCTTTTGTCTCTGAGAAACTGCTTTGTGCCAGATTTTTAAAAAACTTAGAAGTAATATCTCACTGATGTTATACAGCAGAAACTTACAATTTTACATGTGTTTCCATGCATATTTTACCAGGGCAATCATGATCAGCAAATCATGAGTTTTCAAATGATACCTCACAGGGCACTTTGTACTTAATTGATCAAAGTCTTGTAAAAAGGGTGAACATAAGTAAACAGACCATCATAGTAGGTGGCCTGTTCTCAAAGTCCATGACCCTCAGCTCCATTACCTGCATATTGTAAGAAGCATTTTCAAGTATATATCAATAGTATTTAGAGCAGGGTTTCCCAACCTATGGGTCGGGACCCAAATATGGGTCGCCATTACATTTCAAAAGGGTCGCCAAGCATTTCCCCAGGTGGCTCTGCCCTCCCTCCTCTCCCCGTTTTTGAATTGCCCTGGGTCACCAAGTCTTCCTGAATTGTCAAAGTGGGTCCCCATCTGGAAAAGGTTGAGAACCGCTGATTTAGAGCCAACTGGGCACTAACTTGACATACAAGAGCTGGATTCTTGAATATTTGAGTCCGAAATCTTTGCTTTACCTTTTCCACCTTTGTGCCTGTCTGATAAATTAACCATGGAAAAATTTCTCCACTAAACATGAAGGGGGAAACATCCACAAAATCCTATAACATTGAGCTTGGCAGGTCATGTACACCCTGCAACTCACGTATATTTACACCTACCCTTCAAAGGAGCCCTGTTTAAAATTTGCAGAGCATTAGGATGATAAAAATACACAGGAGATGATGAAAAATAAACTTTTCTTTCCTTTACTGGCATGTGGCAATCAGAGTCCAAAACATTTTTTCTTTGCTTTTTTTCAGTTGTGCTATGTTTTACCAACAAGGTTTCAGGGCTACATTTTCTTAGCGGAGTGCATGAATAATAATGAGATACATGTGCATAACTTTTTTGTGCCACTCTGAAAATTGACTTATAATGCATTCATCTAAAGCTGAAAGAATAACCTTTATGCATCTAAGGTTTCTAAAAGGCCTACAGTAAACATTTAATGGAATAAAAACAATGTTGTGACATAATTGCAATAACTACATTTTTGTGCTGTGCAGCTTGTTTTACAATAAGGCTACGTCTACACTGCCCCTTTTGCCGGCAGTGAGTAGGCTAATGAAGCACGAGAAGTTTCTAATGAGTGCTTCATTTTCATAATCTCTGCCCAACGCTTTTTACGCAAGAGATTTTTGTGCAAAAACAAGCAGTGTAGACAGGTGTTTTGCGCAAAAAAACCCTTTTGCACAAGATCTGTACACTTTCTTTTTTGAGGCATAAGGATCTTGCACAAAAGGTTTTTTTTTGCACAAAACAGATCCATCTACACTGCTAGTTTTTGTGCAAAAACCTCTGGCGCAAAAAACATTGGAAGAGATTATGCAAATGAAGCACAAGAAATTGCTATTGAGTGCTTCATTTGCATTGTCTCTTCCGCAAAAAAGAGGCAGTATAAACGTAGCCTAATAGTGTTACTTAGGCATTTATAGGTCTACTGAAAAGCTGGGGAAAAAACAGGTGCACTTAGAGCAACTGTCTCATCAGAGAGTGGAGAAACGTATTTTAGAGTATACCACCACCACACTAACTATAAACAGAGATTCACCTAGTGAGTGTTCTCTATACAGAATCCAACTTTGTGATTATAAATATATTGGTGCCAATTCACCTAAATTTTTCATTGCAACTATTTAATCCTTACTCAAGCAAAACTCCCACTGAAGTCATTGAGGGCCCTATTCTCTAAACAGAAAATTCAGAGGGCTAGATTTTGGCCCACACAATGGTACTTTTGTGCCGACAGACTGGCACAAAGGGCTATACATTAGCCCAAGCTGGGCAGGTGAAGATTGCTGGTGTGTGAAGGAATATCCAGATGGCATATAGCTAGCACAAGTGATACCTAGCACCTTTTCTTAACTACTCTTGGCACAAGGGTCTTCCTATTTTCACATGCAGTGTATTGTCCAGAGGAGCCCAGTCACTTCCTCAGCCCCAGAAAACTGGAATCCTGTGGAATCAAGAGGTTATCAGTTGAAAAGTATGTATCCCCCTGTTGAGGGGTATGCCCCTTCGACAGTACGAAAAAAGTCCCCAACGTCTGTTGTATGCCCCCTTTCCCTAAGGCCAACACAACCACCGGTTCAGTTTTAACTAGTACTCCTCTCATAGAATATATATGGCTCTAAAGCCTAGTCAAGAGTACATGTCCCTCTATCAGGGTACTTATGGCCCTATGGCTCAGTCAAGAGTACAGGTCCCTCTATCAGGGTATTTACAGTTTTGAGGCCTAGTCATCAGGTATTCCCTCCAAAAGCTAGGGAGTAGGGTTGCCAGATACTGTTACAAAAAAACCTAAACACGGCAGGTAAAAAAAAATTGGTTGAGGGAAAAAAAAAAAAAAAAGGAAGGTCGCTGCTGCACCTTTAAATATCCTCGTGCTCCTCACTCCCACACCGGATGCAGCAGGGGGAAGAATGTTCCTGCTGGCCTTCCCTCCAAGAGAAACAGAAATACAGGTCAGGGGCCAGAAATAAGAAACCATCTGGGCAAAAGCCACACCTGGCCACCTGGTTTCAAAAAAACCCATCAGACACACTTGACATTGCATCACAATCTGCATTACATCTTATTTAGAAAATACTGGACATTTATATTTTCTCAATTTGTTTCCCGAACAGAAAGCTCAAATACTGGACTATCTGGTTCAAAACCGGACACCTGGCTGCCTGTTCATGGTTGGTGGGGGAAATTGGGAGAAGTAAGGGGACCTGGGCCCTCCTATTCCACCAGGTCTCAGCCCAGGGCCCTATAGACAGAGGCAAATGCTGCTGCCTGCTCGGCGTGGATTTCTGCTGTTACACATTGAGCTCCCCGGAGGATAATCCTCCACCCTGGGTTACTTCCTACCACTCTCTGTGGGTTGCTCAGTCCATTGAATCCTTGTAGGTGGCCCCCCTTCGTCTGGGCTGTCGTTGGGGCTGCAGTTGCTGACGCTGCTCCTCAGGCAGCTGCTGCTGCTGCTGCTGCTGGAGGATTAACTCGGGAGCTCTGTCCCAAACTCCTTCCCTTCTGGTGGTCAGCTCCAACTGAGTGGCTTCCTGAACTTTTATACCCTGCCTCCTCTGGGAGCATGCCCAGCAGGGCTGTGAGGGTGGGGCCTTTTCAGCCAGCTGGGCTAGGGCAACTGTCTGCCCTTCAGTGCGCAGTAGATATGCCCCCCCCACACCCGCTTTTCTCAGGACCAAGCTTCTGTCTGCACACACATACTGTTGCACTGAGAATATTATAGCAACAGGTGCCTAGAAGATTAGTAATTCAGCACAACATCCAATACCTATCACCTGATAAATTAGGCCTATACCCCTCAGATAACTAACCTAAAGACTTAACCTAAAATAAGGTAAAAACAAGCTACAGTTTATTGAGGAAATGTGTAGAAAATAAGGAAAACCCAGGGGAAAAGATAAAAAAAATACAGTAAAATACCAAAAAACCTCAGTGATTTAACCATGAAGGATGAAGCCTGGCTTCCATCTACCCATGACAATACTATGGGTTTTCTAAAATCTTTTATACTTACAGGTCCTGATGGCAGAGGCAAGCAGAAGAAGAACAGCAGCGGATGTCCTCTGGAACTAGTCATTGGACAGTCAATAGGCTGAGAACTTTCTACTGTCCCTGACGTAGTTAGGACAGGAGAAACACGGAACCAGCACATCCGGAGCAGATGTTGTAGCTGGTCATGGTCTTCTTCAAGTGAAAAATGCTGGTATTGACGGTCCTTGACCCCCACACAGTGACAGTTCCACTAGCTGCCTCTGTGATGAACAGCAACTGTTGCTGTGCAAAACTCCCTTATATAGTTTTCAATTACATGAAAGTTCTGAGACTATGGACCCTTCTAGAACTTTCTGTCCCCTTTTCCTGCCTTTCAGGGAAAAGATCATAGTGAAGGCTACCAAGATGGAGACCTCATTGTCCTTTATTCCTTTCAAGATGCTGTCTAGCCACAAAATGGAGTCCAAACCATAAATGTATGCCACAGTACCTATGAATAATCATAACATTAATTATAAGTGACATAAACAACAGCATTAATATAACATAAAAGAAACCCATGAAAAATACCCTTACACACCAAGCAGAGCAAGATGCCGTTCCCTGATCCATGTCATGGTAGTGAAGCCTTCCATCTCAGAAAAACAAGTGCACTCTTCCTTAACATCTTACATATAAGGAGTCCACTTGTCCTGCATGCCATGGAGCTCTGGCTCAGGACAAGTGGACTCCTTATATGTGGACTCCTTTGCCCCAGCATGCAAGTGAGATTGAGGGCCAGAACCTTGCTAGGTCATCTTAGGAGATAAATTAGATCAGTGGTTTTCAAGCTTGGTTCATTTGTGGCCCTCTAAAAATTTTCCAATGGAGGTGCAAACCCCTTTGAAAATTTTAAACATAGTTTGCAGTCTCCACAGGTTGAAGACCATTGGATTAGGTAAATCTGGTGGCTCCACAACTATATGGACCCACAGGGTATGTTCTCTACAGGATTGTGGGGTGGAACCCTCTGCCTGTGCTACTGCAACCACAGAGTAGCTCTGCTACTGCCCCACAAACTGAGGGGAGGTTTCCTTCCTTAACCCAGCTCCCATGGTGATTTGCAGCTGCAGTCTGGTCATTCAAACAATATGCTAAAAGCAATCTTCCCCTCAGGTGTTGGATTTAATTCCTTGCACACTGTGTTACATAATTTGTTCACAATATGTTTTCCCTAAAGATGTTACAATCACATGTAGTATCTGTCACAACTGGAAGTTCATCACCTCAGGATTTTGCCTGGTTAAAAGCAAGTGCTGGGTGCCTTTGGAAAGCATTTGAAATTAAAGGCCAGAAGTGCCCATTTGCAAAATTGCAACATATCAGACTTTAAAAGTATGGGGTTATATTCTCTAGCTAGCTCTGCTCCCATTTGGGGCTCCAAAAGCAACCAGCTAGATCTCCTTTCCAGGGATTCTCTGCAAAAGAATGGAGAAAAGATCACTTCCATAAGGCCTTAGAGATGGAAGACAAACAGCAAGCAGGAGCCAGGGGACAGCCTTTCAGCTGGTATAAATTGTCATAGCTTCATTGGAGCTCTGACAGTTTATATCAGCTGAAGTTCTGCCCTCTGATCCCTATACCTTTAGGGAATTATACTAGACTATTTTCAAACACATGTATTGGAGAAGATGTACAATCTTTACCTCTATCTGTAAAGTGTAAAAAGAGGCACTCTTCAAATTTGGGAGTTTATCTTGAAGTTTATACGATATTCTTTCATAAATTGCTGTTGTAGCAAGAGATTGAAGCCATTTATCAGACAGTATTGGAGATGTTACAATGATACATTATGATACCTTTAGCTACCAATATTTAGCTATCAATATGATTCATTTATCACCAATATCTAGCCGATATGACCAGTGTTTTAACAGAAGAGGTTAGGTGAAAAAACTCTGATATATTGTGAAAGAGAAGGTGTATGTGGAATGGAACGCTCCAGTATCATTTATATTTGTTGTTTTACTGTGCTCCAAAACAGTATCAGTCCAGCGCATGGGCCTGATTTTCAGAAGATGGCTTTCTTTTATGAGTGTGCAGTTTTGTCTCATTACGCAGCTGCATGCACACTTTGGAAGCACCAACATAGGCACACACAAGTGATTGATTATAACACCAGTGAATATAGATGATAGCATTTGCTACAAAACGTGCATAGAAACAAAGGGGTTTTGTGCTTAAAGGACCTGATTCTCCACTGCCTTACTGTTTGCATAGTTTACACCTGTGCAAAGGGAAGGGTGAGATGCAAAGAGCCACACAGGTTGAGCAGTGGAGACTTAAACCAGAAAGTGAATCATGCATGAACAAAGTTGATAATGTACAGAAAAGTGCACAAACAGGTGTGTGAACATGCAAAGTTGAACTTGCATATATGAAAGCTGCTTTTTGAAAAATCATGTTCCATAGATCTGTAATCCCCAGCTGATGTGATGAAAATGCACTACAACTTAGCAGTGATTAAACAGAACTGGAATGTTTTAGATTGCTCATCCAGATCCTACTCCACATTTTTCGAGGCATTCCCATTTATAAGAGAGCAGGGATGCCTTTAAAGCCCGCCATGAGCTTACATATTTCTATGAGTGAGTGAGCCATAAGGAGGAAGTGATCATCAAACACCCTTGCATGCTGGGAATAAACTCACGAGCTTAGTGAAGACAGAAGCAGCAGGTCAGCCATCTATGAAAGTGACCAATAAAGTCCCCACATTTCAGTCACCTGTTTTGAGTGTACAGAAAATAGGAGTAAGCTAGTTACATGGGGGCCTCATCTCAATCCCATTGAAGAGAATGGAAAGATGCTCATTGATTTCCATTTTCTTTGGATCAAGCTTATCTAACCAAGAAGATGACACATTTCTGGAATGCGCTGATATGGTAACCCAGGAGTAGCGTGCTTGTAGCTTCATATTCATAGAAATATGATGAGGGGATGGGAAAATTTTTGCCTCAAACATACAAGATTCAAAGTTTATTCTCTTCCAAAATCCCAATTTGGAGTTTTGCTATGTATAGTTTTATTGGTGAAGAACATGTTCTGTGCAATATGGTGAGTTGGGGAAATTTTCAAGTGACACAAATGTATTTAGAAATCAAGTCCAGAGAAAACAGTGAGGAAGCTCAGAGAGTTTTAATCAAGTTAACAAAATGAGCCATGTGAACACAGATTAAATTAAAGGTTGACAAATACAACATATTGTCATTGCCAGGTGAAAAAATTGAACTACACGTATATCTTGCTGCATTCTAAACTAACTGTGCCACTTCAAGCATAAGACCTGGCCTCACTGTGAATAAATAGCTCAGTGAAGACCTCTGCTCAAAAAAGAAAACAAGATGTTAGGATGCATGAGGAATGGGTAGAAAATAATGCAGAAAATATAATGCCAATATAAAAATTAATGGTTTGTTCTCATCTGGAATACTGTGTTTGGTTCTGGTTACCAAATCTCAAAAGGATATTTGCAGAATTAGAGGTCAACAAAAATGATTAATGGCATAGGAAAACTCTCATATTAAGAGAAAGTAAGAAGATTGGGACTGTTTTCCTTGAAAAAGAAAATGACTAAGGGACATATTGAAAGTATTTAAAATAGTGTTGGTCCAGAGAAAGTAGGTTAGGAGCTTCTCTTCTTCCAGTCCCATAACACAAGAGGATATTCAATAAAACTGAAATAGCAAATTCAAACTGTTAAAAGAAAGACACTTTTCCTCACAATGCATAACTTGATTGGAAATAATTGTCATAAGATTTCACCGAGAGAGAGAATTTAGCAAGATTTTAAAGGGAACTGGCCATTGAAATAGGCAACAAGCATATAAAAAGTTACAATAGTTAATGCTAAAGAGACAGTTTAGGAAGGGATGTAAAATCTCAGTATTGAGGTTTTAAACATATTTTATCCTCTTCTTTGGATAGGTCCCACTCTGTCAGGAGTGGATGCAAGCACTGGCTCCCACATGCTTCTAAGCTCCCTGAATCTAAATAGTTACTGGTCATTATTTCTTGCTCAGGTTCTCTAAAGAATACTTTGCATGGGGCAGCCTCATGCCTGATACCCTTCTTGGGCTGCAGAACTCTGCAAACCAGCTACCATAGACCCCCCAAACCAGTGCCTGAGCCCTCCAAGGCCCCAATTAGATATCCTCCTTCAAAGCTCCATCTTACGTGAGAGCTCTGAGTTTCTTGTTAACCCATTCAGGGACAACATGGCAGAAAAGCAAGGAACACAGACTTACCAAAAGAATTTGTTAATCACATACACTTTACTTTATCAAAGCATGCTGGGAAATTATAGATCTTTGAAAACAAGCCAAACAATTTTGAAAGCAGCCCCTCAAGTCTGATTTCATTTCAGCTGTGAGTTCTGCATTTGGACAGATTTCTTAGGCTAGAAAGCCCTGCCTGTCTCCTTAGCCTTGTCTTCTCAAGTGATCAGTCCCTTACATAGAAAAGCACTCCTCTTTTAAAACAGTCTCTGTCCCTCTTTAGTCTACATGCTTTCATTGTGAGTATTCCTGGTTCCAGCCCGCTCCCCTCCTCAGACTCCCTTTCTTTTGTGTAGAGAGTCATTCAAAGCAGAGCTAAGCAAATCACTGGGGGTATGTCTACACTACCCTCCTAGTTCGAACTAGGAGGGTAATGTATGCATACCGCACTTGCTAATGAAGCCCGGGATTTGAATTTCCCGGGCTTCATTAGCATAAGCGGGGAGCCGCCATTTTTAAATCCCCGCTGCTTCGAACCCCGTGTAGCGCGGCTACACGGGGCTCGAACTAGGTAGTTCGGACTAGGGTCCTATTCCGAACCGAGGAGTACCGGTAGTTCGGAATAGGCACCCTAGTCCGAACTACCTAGTTCGAGCCCCGTGTAGCCGCGCTACACGGGGTTCGAAGCAGCGGGGATTTAAAAATGGCGGCTCCCCGCTTATGCTAATGAAGCCCGGGAAATTCAAATCCCGGGCTTCATTAGCAAGTGCGGTATGCATACATTACCCTCCTAGTTCGAACTAGGAGGGTAGTGTAGACATACCCTGGTTTTTCAGTTCAGTGGGCCAAAGCAACCGTGAGGGGAAAAAAAGGCTCATTTTGAAACAAAACTGATTTTTTTCTCACTGAAAATCCAAGAACTGCAAAAAATGTTGCTTATGTCAATTTGAATCAACATTTTCAAAACAAGTGGTTAATTTTTAAATGAAATTTCAAACCAGCTCAATGCAAAAATGTTAAAATGAATTTTTTGAAAATTTTTTACTAATTTTTATTCAGTCGAAACCATTAGGTTGAATTTGACCCACATTTGTGAATAGTTTGGTCATCCTGAAATTGCATTTTTTGGCTGTGATGGGGTGGACAGAGCCCAACGTTCCTGTTGGAGGCCTTACAGCACTCTGCCCAGCAGCAGGAATAGCGGAGAGGTCCTCCAAGCAGGTCAGAAGGGCAGCCTGGTCTGCAGCCAATCAGGGTACGGCAGGCTGCTATACAAGGAGCTGCCAAGTGACAGCCAGGAAGTTCCATCCTGGAGCTCAACCTGGCAAGACCTCTGGGCTCACTGGGAGCATCAGCACCTGAGCCAGCTCCAAGTGGGAGCTGGACCTTTTGAACTAAGCAAAGCTAGATCCTTTGGCAGAAGGCTAGCCTAAGCCGGCTTGGAAGAACCCCAGGCAAGGGGGGAACTCTGCACGTCACCCACCGATTGGACTGTGCCTCTCCTTTGAGCAGGTGAGATAGTGGCTAAAAGGGTCTCAACAATTAAGTGGCACTAACGGATGGGACTGAACCTGTTACATGGGCAAATTTACTATTCGTTGAAAAATTTCACACAACTTTAATTTAAAGTCAATGGCCCTACAGTTATTGATAAAACATTTATTTTAATAAGGAAGAGTCATTCAACACGGGTGATTTCTGTCTCACAATTTCTTAGGCATTGTCTTTCCACAAGTTGTCCACCTCTGGCTACAAAATGGATATTCTAATCAACAAAGTAGGTTGCAATGTAACATGAAGGTCATGCTCCAAAATGAAGGACACAGTACAAAGTGGAACCCCTGAAAAGTATTGCACTTGAAAAACAAAATGGAGTTCACAAACTGACATACACATATCCACAATGTCACAATAGCTATACATGTTTTATTTTATAAGTGAGATAAAAATAGAGTTGATGTTATTTATGAGAAGACTGTTGATTTATTGAGCCCTGCAAATTCACCAATATCCACTTTCTATCCACAGATATCCGCATCAATGCTGTGGACCATTTTTGTAGACTGCATATGGACGTGAAGCTAAATTTTATATCTTAAAGTCCTGCAAATCTGTGGACTTTGTATCCACAGATCACGTTTGTAGACAGCAGATCAGATGCGGATACAAATTTTGTGTCTGTGCAGGGCTATGTTGATCTAGCCAACTTTGGTTTTGTCTGACTAAAAAAAATGTAAATGAAAAGGAAGATGCAAAATAAAAAAAGCCCTTAAGACACATATGAATTAATATATTTTCTACTAGAAGTGCTAAATCATTGAGTAAATCAAGTTTGCTGCACAAATCCTTTAAGTTATTAAAACAAATACATACATACATACAATAATTTTTCCAAAATCTGAAATCTTTTCTATAACAAGGTGAACCAAAATGATTTCTATTTTTAAAGTAGAACTCACCCACATATTTTACATATTCTTCAGGTATATTTGAGTTGTTAGAATTTTTTCCATAGAGCACCTCCTACTATGTTTTTAGTGTTCTGAAACAATCTTAAAATACACACTTGGCCAAATTCTCCCATTGGGAGCTACACACATCCATACAAGGGCAGAATGTCACCCGTTATATTCTATTTCTACTCATCATCTAGGATAATAATTAGGAGAAATTGTGGCATCTGAAGTAAGTTAAATGTAATTTAATACAGTTTGGGATTAAGTAATTTTAAATCTTATATTGTGTGAAATTTATAACTTTGAATTTTAAGATTTTCCTTCCTTCAATCAAGGAGAGGATACACATTCAGTACTAGTAAAATAATCTTTTTGCATATCTACAGAGACCATTTTATATAGAATTAAATTGTGGTGCAGATGGAATCTTTATTACATTTACATGACCCCATAAAGATAACATTAATAGTTCCCAAAAGAGCAAAACCCTCCTTAAATTTGTTAATTATTTTCCCCCAGTTATCCTTAGCCATATCTTCCAATACAGTATTGATCTAGATACTTAGATATGTCAGATTCTTAGCAATCCACATAAGGGAGTGCATGACCTATAAGGAGAGACTGAGGGATTTGGGTTTGTTTAGTCTGCAGAAGAGAAGAGTGAGGGGGGATTTGATAGCAGCCTTCAACTTCCTGAAGGGAAGTTCCAAAGAGGATGAAGAAAGGCTGTTCACAGTACTGATGGATAGCAAAACAAGGAGCAATGGTCTCAAATTACAGTGGGAGAGGTCTAGATTGCATATTAGGAAAAACGATTTAACTAGGAGGATGGTGAAGCACTGGAATGGGTTACCTAGCGAGGTGGTGGAATCTCCATCCTTAGAGATTTTTTAAGTCTCAGCTTGACAAAGCCCTGGCTGGGTTGATTTAGTTGGGATTGGTCCTGCCTTGGCCAGGGGGCTGGACTTGACCTCCTGAGGTCTCTTCCAGCTCTATGATTCTAAGTCCCCCATTGGGCAGAAAGGAAGGATTGTGGGGCAGATTCTAGACAGAGGCCAAACTATGGATAATTATAAATGAGGAGAATCAATTATTTAATTTGTTAGCAAAGCTAGACACAAATTCAGAAAGCTGATCCAGAGATGTGTCAGTTACTTCCCTGCAGCCCAGAGTACAACCATCACTTGCCCTCCCCTGGGGTGATATTACAAGTGCTCTTCTTCAGGATATCTGCAAAAGAGGCAAGTGAGGTCTAACATCCACTGCAGTAGTGGATATTAGCTAGCAGTAGTCAGTGACAGTATTGAATCAACATTTTCTACAGTCATTGAGACTAAACCCCCTTTCTAATCAACAGTGCCCAAGTTTTGAGGCCTCTATGACCCTATCTTCCATAGCTACGGTAGCAACCACTGTGCTCTTCCTCCGCCATATCTTCAGTGGATTGTCAATAACTAAGGACCTCTGCTAGGGTTTATACTGGTATTAGACCTGAGTGGACCTGGCCTATGGTATATAGTGGAGATAAAAAAAATGAACATTGGTTGCATATAAGAATTCCTCTAATTACTTCCAGTAGAAACTTCAGAAATATTAGATTCCATTACAATGGTTGCAAGATTCCAGCAGTGGTGGCCAAATTTGTCATCTTGTGCTCCTTTCCATACCAGTAATGTAATCTGTCCATCCTCCTCCCTTCCCCTCATTACTGCACAGTTGGCTCAGCAGAGGAGATTGGGTAAAGGAGGAGCTGGGGTCAGAACTTGGGATGGGGGAGGAGCTGGAGTTGGGATGGGGGAGACAGAGCTGGCATGGAGTGGAAAGGGAATGAGCACAGTGCTGGGCTGTGGCTGGGCCAAAGGTAGAGTGGAGCTGGGGCTGGGGACAGACTGGACCTGCAGCTGGAGAGAAGGGCAGAGCAGGTCTGGGTGACACTTCCTCCCTGCACCCCATGGGCACTGGCCAGGGCCCCACTATATGCCCCCCCCCCCAAACATACCTCTATACACCCCATGCCTGCCAGAGTTTGGTGTTCACTGTTGTAGAGATGCCAGAACCAAAACAAAAAGAGAACAATGAGAGAAGCCTACATTGTTCCTAGATTTTAGTTCCTTAATGAATACAAATAGCCTGTTTGAGCTAGTGTTAAAAAAAAAGAAATATTTTAATAAAATAACTTAAGGTAATAGTCTCCTCATTTTGTTTTAGAATTTGTCCCTAAAAATCCAATCAGATGTACCTGGTGGAACTGAAAATTAGGATATGTATGCAGCTAAGAGTTCTGAGTAAAATCTGGATCATAGCAAAAATCGATTCTTATTCTGCCACCTACTAAAAAATACAGTTAAACATATCTACATGTCCTCTGTCCTTACAATGTCAGAACCCAAAAAAGGGATTTCAGGTTATCCAAACAGAACTGCAGATTTTCACTGACTCTGTCTAGACTGGCTGCTTGAATTTCTGCAAGAACATTGACTTCCTACTGTCTGAAATCAGTGCTTCTTGCAGAAATACTATGCTGCTCCCGTTCGAGCAAAAGTCCTTTTGCACAAAGCTTTTGCGCAAAAGGGCCAGTGTAGACAGCTCAGATTTGTTTTGCGCAAAAAAAGCCCCGATCGTGAAAATGGTGATCGGGGCTTTTTTGCAGAAAAGCACGTCTAGATTGGCACGGACACTTTTCCGCAAAAAGTGCTTTTGCGGAAAAGCGTCCATGCCAATCTAGACGCTCTTTTCCGTTAAAAGCATTTGCGGAAAATCATGCCAGTCTAAACGTAGCGATTGGCTGTGTCTAGACTACAAAGAAGTTTCGAAAGAGGATATGCAAATTCTGATCTCACTTTCAAAAATGAAAATTGTTGGGATGCAATTTTTTTTGGCAACCCCCCCTTTTTCAAAAAGTCACTCTTCCTCAAAAAATGAGGTTTACATGGCTTTTGAAAAAGGGGGAGGTTGCCAAAAAAACCGCATCCTGACTACTTTCACTTTTGAAAGCTCTGCTTTCAAAAGTGTGATCGGAAGAAGATATGCAAATTCCCCAGAATTTGCATTTTCTCTTTCGAATCTTCAGCATAGTCTAGACGAGCCCATGAGAAAAGGGACTTCTGGATAGATTTCACAAGCATTATATTAGTCCATTCCTGAAATGAGGTAAGTTGCATGTCAGAGTATGTTGATTTGAAGGAAAGATCTCTCTGGCTCCATGTTATTCAGTTAAATCACAGATAAAAATGGAAAAACTAATACTCAGGGATATCATGTTGATTTGTGACACTCCTGTCAGTACTCTAAGTCCACAATCTAGCAAACAGCTTGTGTTCATACACATGTATTTTTTCTTCTATAGCAGATACAATATAGAACCTAGTCTTTTACTTAACTGTTTTAGACCCCTCTCATGGCTGAGAATACAACAGCATAGACATTGCTCATAACAAATGGTATGCATTCTGTTAATCTGTGTTTCGTTTATTCTTTGTCTAATGCATGAGGGGTGAAGGTATTTGTGATTTATGCAAGTGCAGCATGGAAGTGGGCTTGGGGAGGCAAAACCCACCTGCCAACCTGGGGACAGGTCATGTGATGCAGTATAGTCCTACACAGCTGCTACTCCACCCTGTGTATTGAAATAGCAGTAGAAGTCTCTCTATGTCATTTGCACAAATGGTTAGAGCAACTGAATCCTACTGGTTTGCCCTGACCTGACATCACTGCCAAATATAGGCCTGATCTAGTTTTTCCACTGATTTCAGTCAGTTTTGTTTCAGGGTCTATGTGATGGGAAAACAGACAGCTCTATTTGGTCTATAGTAGAACAGAAACCTCCATTGTTTTTCCTCAGGACAGTCCGCCCCCTTTACAACCCACATTGGGCATGTAGTGGTGCAGACGTCCTCACATAGGTCTGCTGCACTAGGGTGAACTTCTCACCCACACCAATTAGCTATAGCTGTATCATATACAGATGGATTTTTTTCCCATTTGTGTTTGTCGCTGAGAACCATAATGCAATAAAATTCCTTGCTAATGTAGAAAGTGAGATTTTAGGCATGTACACATTATTTTTTCCTTTCATAATCAATGTACTGGAAGTTACAATACCTGTCCTTAAACTGTAGCTGGTTACCAACTTGAACATATAAACCCTTGCCCACATAACTACTGCATGAGTAAAGGTTTGGCAGAATAGACTAGGGGTCTAAACTACATGGCTCGGTCGATGGGAAATGAAGCCGGGATTTAAATAGTCGCGGCTTCATTTAAATTTAAATGGCTGCCGCGCTCTGCCGACCAGCTGCTGATCAGCTGTTTGTCAGCAGATCGGGGCAGTCTGGACGCGCCGCTGTCGACAAGGAAGCCTTTGTTGACCAGCGCAGGTAAACCTTGTTTCACGAGGCATACCTGCGCCAGTCGACAAAGGCTTCCTTGTCAACAGCGGCACATCCAGACTGCCCCGATCTGCCGACAAACAGCTGATCATCAGCTGGTCGGCAGAGCGTGGCAGCCATTTAAATTTAAATGAAGCCGTGACTATTTAAATCCTGGCTTCATTTCCCTCTACCGATCAGCATAATCTACATGGCTCCATCAACGGAGCCATGTAGTTTAGACACACCCTAGGTTTCTTGTCTTGCAGCATTGCCAACTCACAATTTCATCACAAGATTCGCAATATTTTTGGTTTCATTTAAGAATTTTTGTGAATTTCCCATTTCCGTTGTAAAGTTTTATCCTTATCCAAAATGGCCGCCATTCCCCCCCCACTATCAAAGAAACTGAAACCACAGGCTTACTTCAGAAAAATGGCCACTATGGCCTTTATTGTTTACTTGTCCTCTGCAAGTGAAAATGGGGCTGCCCAACAAAGATGGATGTGATCTACCACTTTTTCTGATGGGGATGTAGCCAGACAGAACCCCCCCCCCTCCATCTCCCCTCCTCTCTCCAAAATCCTTGGGAGGGAGAATCTGTGGGAACGAAACTCTGTCTTCAAGGCTCCAGGGCCTCTAGAGGTGCTGGAATAACTATGGCCCTGGATGCTAGACAGAAACCAGATAACAGTGGTATTTGGGCCAGCGGACGATTGGGGCCTCGGGCTGCCCTTGGCTGGTACCTGTAATTGATACACCTACACACCATCCCAGAAGAGGAATCTGCCGCCCCATCAAGAAAAGAATGTCCGGCCCTAATGATTTAGTTACCTCCACCTCACAGGTGCAAATTAAGCTTTGGCAACCCCCCGTGGGAACGGGCATCACAAAGCTGTTCCAATTTAACTGGCATTTTGATAAGAGAAGCGGCTACATGACCACAGGGGTATAAAGTGTGCCCCACTCTAATTGGCGATCCAACCATATACCTGCTGGTCAGGCGATCCTGGACCCCCGAGACTTTAGGGACACCTTCGTCTCACACCGACTGCTTCCCATTGGGATTGAGAGAAACACTGGCTTCGCCGGAGTAAGGGTCGCAGGGGTGAGAATATAGAATCGTAGAATACCAGGACTGGAAGGGACCTCGAGAGCTCATAGAGTCCAGTCCCCTGCCCTAATGGCAGGACCAAATACTGTCTAGACCATCCCTAATAGATGTTTATCTAATCTACTCTTAAATATCTCCAGAGATGTGGATTCCACAACCTCCCTGGGCAATTTATTCCACTGTTTGTCTACCCTGACAGTTAGGAACTTTTTCCTAATGTCCAACCTAAACCTACGTTGCTGCAGTTTAAGACCATTCCTTCTTGTTCTATCCTCGGAGGCCAAGATGAACACGTTTTCTCCCTCTTCCTTATGACACCCTTTTAGATACCTGAAAACGGCTATCATGTCCCCTCTAAGTCTTCTCTTTTCTAAACTAAACAAACCCAATTCTTTCAGCCTTCCTTCATAGGTCATGTTCTCTAGACCTTTAATCATTCTTGTTGCTCTTCTCTGGACCCTCTCCAATATCTCCATCTTTCTTGAAATGCGGTGCCCAGAACTGGACACAATATTCCAACTGAGGCCTAGCCAGCGCAGAGTAGAGCGGAAGAAGAACTTCTCGTGTCTTGCTCAAAACACACTTGTTAATGCATCCCAGAATCATGTTTGCTTTTTTTGCTACAGCATCACACTGCTGACTCATTCAGCTTGTGGTCCACTATAACCCCTAGATCCCTTTCTGCCGTACTCCTTCCTAGACAGTTGCTTCCCATTCTCTGTGTGAAACTGATTGTTCCTTCATAAGTGGAGCACTTTACATTTGTCTTTATTGAACTTCATCCTGTTTACCTCAGACCATTTCTCCAATTTGTTCAGATCATTTTGAATTATGACCCTATCCTCCAGAGCAGTCGCAACCCCTCCCAGCTTAGTAGTATCTGCAAACTTAATAAGCGTACTTTTTATGCTAATATCTAAATTGTTGATGAAGATATTGAACAGAGCCGGTCCCAAAACAGACCCCTGCGGAACCCCACTTGTTATACCTTTCCAGCAGGATTGTGAACCATTAATAACTACTCTGAGTATAACTACTCTCCAGCCAGTTATGCACCCACCTTATAGTAGCCCCATCTCAGTTCTATTTGCCTAGTTTATTGATAAGAATATCATGCAAGACCATATCAAACGCCTTACTAAAGTCTAGGTATACCACATCCACCACTTTTCCCTTATCCACAAGACTTGTTATCCTATCAAAAAGCTATCAGATTGGTTTGACATGATTTGTTCTTTACAAATCCATGCTGGCTGTTCCCTATCACCTTGCCACCTTCCAAGTGTTTACAGATTTCCTTAATTACTTGCTCCATTATCTTCCCTGGCACAGAAGTTAAACTAACTGGTCTGTAGTTTCCTGGGTTGTTCTTATTTCCCTTTTTATAAATGGGCACTATATTTGCCCTTTTGCAGTCTTCTGGTATCTCTCCTGTCTCCCATCATTTTCCAAAGATGATAGCTAGAGGTGGTATCTGCGCCTCTAGCTATCAGCTCCTTGAGTATTCTAGGATGCATTTCATCAGGCCCTGGTCTGCTAGGTGTCTGTTCTGCATGCATTCAATAAGAGCTCAGAGAACCAAAGGGTTCCATGGTACCATTAAGTGACTCATTGTATTTCTGTCTTGTCTTTGTAGTGACTGTTATCTGTAACACAGCAGTAACATTTAACAGCTAAGCTTGCCTTGTAACAATAAAGTAGTAACTGTTAAGTCTTAACCTGACTCCTCCTGTTGCAGTAACAGAACTGAACACAATCAAAAGAACCATAGCCGGTTTTGCTATCTTGCCGCGGTCAGGGGTAAACTCTGTAAGAGCTGAGCGTTGAGTCATGCTGCCTCCACGGAGCTGGCTCTTGGGACACTCATTAGCCTCCCTGGCTGCCCGCTGTGAAGGGACTTTGTCCTAGCAGTTAAAGACTCGGGTGTGATAGGGCTCACAGACCACTCATTATCCCGGCCACCGGCTAACAGGAGGTGAAGACAGGATAGTCTAGGGATGTTGGGAACCCCATGCACACTATGGGTACATCTACACAACAGAGCTAAAGCCAAAATAAGCTACGCAACCTGAGCTACGTCAATTGCATAGCTTAAGTCAAAATTGGTTATGTTAGCTTTTGGTGTGGTCTACACAGCAGGAAGTCCAACTTCCTCCACTCCTTGTACAATGAGGGTTACAAGAGCCAACATAAGACGTCTTCTAGCTTGACATTATTTCAACATTATGTCGAAATAACTGCTTGCTCTGTAGACACGGACTATGTTATTACAGAATAACGTTAGCAGTGTTATTTCAGAATAACTATGTAGACATAGCCTATGGGAACAATAGGCTGGAGATAGGAGACTGAAGAACAACAGGGAATGAATCTACAGGAAAGCTGGGAGGAAGAATCAGGACAAGAAATAATGAGGATTAACAAGAATGGGGGGAGAGGAGCTAGCAGAAGAGCTGATAGGAGTGTGGTATGGCAGAGAGGAAGAACATGATGGATAAGTGACTGGAAAGAAATATTACTGCAGGGGGGATTCAGCACCACTGCACAAAGCAGAATTTGCACAGAATTAATGTTCTGTGTAGAATGTCAGCTTTCTCTGCAGAATTGGTGCTGCAGAACTGCTGGCTATAAATAGGGGGTTGCTGAAGCCAGATGAGACTGGCTCTTCAGCTGACAAATACAGGACACTGCCCAGAGGAGAGGAAAGAGGACCTGAAGGGTTCTGGGAAGCTGCAGTTCCCTGAAAGTCCTGAAGCGAGAAGGTAGTGTGCAGGAAACTACATACAAGCCTAGGACCCAGCTCCAGACTGTTTCTCTCTCTGACTCCCTGGGCTCTGGGGGAGGAAGGTGCAAGGGCATCTGAGACCAAGGAGCAGAGTTTCTCCCTAAGATGTGGCATGCGTGACACATCTAGACTGAGGTGCCTAACAAAAGCTAACAGAGAAACAGGAAGTGGATTGTTGTAGGAGTTTCTTTAACTCTTTAGTCCTGGGAGAATCTTTTTTGATGTCTATATTGTTAGACATACTTACTGACAGGTATTTTGAAATATATTACCAAAACTGAAACTGGCATGATTACATTATATTATTTTGAAAAATAAATTATGCAGAATTTTGCAGAATTTTAAAATGTTTGGAAAACTTTTTATTTATTTATACTTCAAGAGTAAAATATAGGAGGCAAGTAGTGTGGAATCATAGAAGAATGAGTGGATGGCTTGTATGCTCTTTCTAGTTGGGAAGGGAGTGAGAAAAGGATAGAATGGCACCTCCCCATACCATATCAGGGAATAGGAGAGGGTAAGTGCAGTTTTGTACAAGTAAATGAACAGGGAGGCCATGTTTTTATGTATGTATTAAGGTTACATTTTGACCCTGAGATGATTGCATGAAAATGGAGGTTATGTGGATTCCCACAATGGTAAAGAGAATCAAAAGAGGTCACAAATCTTTTTAAAATTATTATTCTTTAAAACCTCATGATTTTTAAGCCAGCCAGATGATTTGTTAGCATCTGATTCATGAATTGGGCCTGATTATACTGTATTGGGAATTCCTGAATGGATTATGGTTTGTTGCTGGTGCTGTGTTATTTTTCCATATTCTCATGGCTTACTTACTATGTGTAATGTGAAAACTAAGAAATTTAAAATAAAGAAGTATTTAAAAAAATGACACCTAACCCCCTCAACGTCTTGTGAAACTTGTATCTTAGGTTGGTTTTTCAGGCAGCTTGTTATGATTAATGGGAAGGAGGAGTTATGTGGTATTGGGGAGAAATGTGTTCCTACTTCAATTTAAATAACAACGTAACCTTGGCATCATCAACTAAAGTTACAGATGTTTCTCTTTCTTCTTGATTATAAAAGCCATTGGTTTTGAACAAAAGATAAAATTGCTATCAGAAACTGCTTACAGATGGCAAAACATATTCTGTTCTTGCTGGTAAATAATGACTCCAACTCCAATCCTCCAAGTGGTTGTGCAAGGACAGACTCCTGCACTGATGTGGAGTACCTCTGAATCTTATGTAAATCTTCCCTTCCCCCACAGTCAATTGCTGGATTAGGGCCTAAGAAGCTAAATCTTTACTGAACAGTGAGAATGAGGCACTTGTTTGAAACAAATGTCATAACCAGAGAGCTATATATGGGCCCAATCCTGTATTTATTCCTCATTCACAAATTCCCATTAACAAGCAACATTAGTACTTCATTATGCTCAGTCCCAACTGTCATTTAAAATAAAGATATAATTTCTTTCTCCAAATCCCCTTTGAAGGTCCCCCTTCCTATTAAAGTAAATGGGATTTTCACATGCAGGAATCACAGCAGTTGATCATTTAGGAAGAACTAAGACAGACATTTTTATGTTTATAATAATATATTGATCAACCCCCCACATTGCAGCAAAATACATTTGTTATTTGACTTATGTAAATAGTTTCTAATAGTGCTTTCCTCCTCTTCATTCAAAACATTCATTCTGAGATTCTTGCTCCTGAGACTTCCAAAACTAACCTAATAGCAGCATAAAAGCTATCTTCTCTTTCTTTCACAATTTCCTTTGTAGTAAAGTATTTTCAGTTACAAAGTCCATCACAAACCAAGTGTGAAGTAAAGAGGACATTTCTACATACCTTCAAGCCAAGACCCAGTCATTAACTCCTTTCCTATCTTCACTCTTAAAAAATGCACATTCCCATGGCTGGGTTCCTGCAAAATCATCATTAAATTTTACATTGGCTGATTCCTTCACAAAGACATACTAGATCTTGAGGTATTCTTGTCTCATGGCTTGAGCATGGGACTAAGAGCGGCTATTTTCTAACCCCAGCTCAGCAACTAGATTGTGGTCTTCGGCATTTCATTTTCCCATCTGTAATACAGATGTAATACTATTTAATTTACCTTCTCTGCCTTCCCGACAGCATTAAGATTAAGGCCTGTCAAATCATCATAATCAAACATGCATAGTCTAGTAGGACCATTGTGCCATCATGAATGTTCACAGTTAATGGCATCGTATCAGGTATCATGTATTGAAGTTCCCAGAGCTGGCTCAATCCTGAACAGCCACAAATCTTGGGGGGGGAGGGGAGCGGAGGGAGGGAGCCCCAGACGGTGGTGTCCTGCAGGATCAAGGCATGCACTCCTGTGTGCATTGATGGAGAGTGCTAAGGTCCTTTTGTCTATTCTGACAATATGGCCAAAGAGCATGTACTGCTGCTTTTGAATACAGCCACCAGCTGGAGCAAGGCCAGATCTCTGAAAGATAATGACATTTTGCACAAAGTCAAAGCACTTTCTGCCCAGGATTTGGTGCTGACAATGCATATTGACTGCCTCTAGCCTCTCCAAGTCTGCCAATAAGAGTCCAGGTGTCTGACCCATATAACAATACTGATAGTAGACGAGTTTTGATAGATCCTGATCTTTGTCTCAACACAGACATTTTTGTACCTGCAATCCCTTTCTGAATTTGGAAATAGTGAAATTGTTTTAAAAATATTGTCCAAAAATTTTCACCAACAATTTGCATGTACCAAATGTTACCCCCTTTACACTTTGTTAAAACCAGATTATGAAACTGTCTTCTTAAAGCAGGAAGTATAATGGAACTTTAGATATACTGTTACATCCAGTTTTGCTACTCGAATCCCCTGTAACAATGTGTAGTGATGACCTTTCTACCTTTCCTGTCATCTTATTTTGTTCTAGTTCTTTAAATTCAATGGCATGCCACACCTATCCAGTAATTTTCAACAATTTACACTAATGATTTTACATTTCCAAGATTGATAAATCTTGTGATGATTTCTTATTAAGGTTTCTTTAAAGACATCCTGGCTGGAAGCTGATTAATTTAAATAAATGTTTTGGAAATAACTGTACATAAGTAATTAGGCTAGAAGTTTGCCATTTCAGGATTTACTATTCTTTTAAAACCTCATCCTACTCCCATTGAAGTCAATGGCAAATTTCCCAATCTTTTAAATTGGAGCAGAATCAGGCTCTTAAGGTACATATTGCTTTAAGACTTAAATATCCAGTGAAAATTTTAAGAACAGTATTTCTTTTCCTATATAGCTATACAACTATATAGGTGATTAAAACTCTCACACAAGTGGGTATTCTGAATTTGAAGAACGTTGCAACAAACTCATGACTTAGGCAATGATGCCCTTCTTGAATTTTAAAAGCAGGGGTCTGCTCCTGCTCCGATTGAAGTGGTGACAAAATTCAGTGTCTTCAGCCGGATCAGATAATGCCATAATACTTATTTGCTGCTTTACATTGGGGCCTTTGAGCTTGATTCCATTCTTACATAAGGTGTGAAATGTTAGTTCAGCTGAAGTTAACCGTAAAGTTCCCATTGACTTCTATGGAGCTAGGATTTCACCCTGGTGTAATACCACTGACTTCAATGAACTGAGATCTAGTGCACATCAATGTATGTGAAATGAGAATCAGGTCCTATGTGTTCTTAAGCCATGTCTAAAAAGTAGGCAGTATTTGGTATGTGAGATAAGCATTTGATTAAAATATTTCTTAGGATTTTTCTCTGATAGAAAACACTGATGCAACCTTGCTGACTTCAGTGGCATTGTGTCACATAACCCAGAGGGGTTAGTTTTGCCCTTTATCCTCTGGGAAACTGCAATGTTTCATTTTTCAAATACAAATCTCATTTTGAAGGATATATTTTCCTTTTTCAGGAATTGAATGTTAACATAATGTATCAGTTATATTTATTCAGGCTTTGTCAACATTTCAGATTCTGAATTTCTCGCTTTTTCTATATTACTTCATTCCAACACACTATTCTGGAAATGAAAAGGACTTTCTAAGGCATTCAAATATTTATTAATATCAGTTCTAGAATTAAACTAGAAAACTCAACTAGAAATAGTCTTCCTATGTATGAATTACTATATAATATTTAAAAGAAATTCTAAAAGTTATACATATTTTAATTAATAATATATACAATTTTTAGAATATATACATATTTAAACCAGAGGAGATCCCACTGCACCTATGTTTATTGGTCAAGTATTACAATGTAATTTGGTCAGTCATTTTTTTTGTTTTTGTTTTTAGATCTATGCTGATGCCAGATACATTAGTCCTACTTGTATGGAAGTGACTGAGGTTATTGTAACAGGCTTCTATTTATTGTAAGTAGGAGCTCAGCTGGAACTGATATGTGTGATCATTGATTGATTGCCTGTCTGCCTGCCTGTGCATAGTGGACAGATACTCTGTTTCCTTTCAAGTACAGAAAGATTCACAAAACAAAGTTAAATGTTCTAAAATTCTTCAATGAATGGTACATAGGAGGTGTCTATTTTCTATCCCATCATTATTAAAATAATGTAATGGTCTGGTTTTAAACAAGAGAACTTAGTGTTAAGTCTACAGTTTGGGGCCTGATTCTGCTGTGCTTCATATATGCAAATCTGGATTAAATTATTCACTTCAATTACTTACTACAGTTTTACAAGAGTGAATTTGGACTCAGGCCCAGAGGAACTAACCTAAATCAAACAAATTTCTGAAGACTGAAGTATAATTTTTTTTCCAATAACATTACTAGGGATTTACACAAGTATAAATGACAACAGAATTTAGCTGTTTACCTTGTAACTTTTCCTTTATGCCTGACTATGACACGCATATATTTAAGCAAGCAATTTTTCAGATACTTTGGATTGCATTCTAATTTCACAGACGTACAACAGGAGTGAAAAATCTGTCTCCATGTGCAATAGGTGTAGACAAATGAGGAAGAGTTAAAGATTGACCTTAGCCTTAACTGAAAGTTAGATTGACAGAATACTATTTGCACATAGTTTTTAATTAACTCTTTGTTTGTATTATAATTATTGCAAGTCAATTATTTGACTGTTTAAATATTGACATTTCTTAAAATGTAAATTCATTCATTAGATTACAAGAGTGCGTACATACTATTGTGTAGAAGTATAAACACATTTAGAGTAAGCATAGTAGAAGTCTTTTCAAAAAGCATTTGGGCCAGATTTACAGAGATATTTAGACTCCTTACTTTCATTTAAATTAATAGGAGCTAAGTGCCTAAAAGACTTTACAGATCTCGGCCTAAATGTCTAATATTTATTTATTTTCAATTAATTTCAATTAGTTCAATACACATTTTCTAAGTTGAGATATGAGAATATAAAATGATTTTCATCAATGTGATTCTTTTCAATGATTAAAAACATTCAATCCACAACAAAAATATAGGAATGAATTTTCTGAAGGGACTTAGTAGAAGTTTGTCTCCAGCCTCCACTTAAACAAACTGGCAGTTGGGCACCTAACTCCAGTAAGGCCCATGGAAAATCCCAGATCCTCATTTCCCTGAGGAGACCCTGCAGTCCAAGTTTCATGCCAGAAAAAACATTTTTACATTCAAGTTAAAATCCCGTGCTAAATTCTTTGGGGCTACTGACTTTAATTTGTTGAGTTAGGCACACATGATTTCTAGTTTTATTGTTACAGAGATGCTGGTATAAATGAAACATTAATGGAATTGTTGGGTGCTTATGATGCCATTATACATGTTCTGACTAATAGAATACTACAGATTTTTGAATTGTTGAAAAGTTGTTGTTTAATTGCTTAGCAATAAAAAATTATAGTAATACAATCTAGTTAAATAGTTCATACAACATGGTGGCTATTGTATTATAATAGAGAAACACTTACTTACTGAGGGCAAAGTCTGTTGCTAGATGCATGCGTGTGGCTCCTATTGAATTCAGGTCATACTGTGAGATCAATATAGATGTAAAAACTGCTGATTCTCTACAATGGAGAGGATTAGTGACATGGTAATCCAAGGATTACAAGGCCCCAACACTTCAGAAATAGGTTTCAAGAGGAGAAGGGGGATTATCAGAAGTCCATTCATCTTCAGGAATATGTATTATACACTTTGACAAACATTTGATTGAGGAAAGTAACGTTTTAAATTAAAAGGAGCTTAACCTTTTTTTAAAGCTTTCTGCCCAAATGTATGTTGCTAGATGACATTGTACATAAAAGGAGGTAACATTTGCAAAGGTGCTTAGTTGCTTTTCAAAAAGATTACTTGGGCCAACAGATATGGCTGCAAAAGAATCAGAGGTGTGATGTAGGGCAGGAAGGAACCTCAAGAAATCATCAATCCAGCCTCCTGTGTTGTGATAGGTTCAAGCGAACCTAGATCAGACAGATGTTTGTCCAACAGGTTTTTTAAAACTTCCTGTTGTAAAGCAGGCTTTTTCTGACCATGGCCTTCGCGTATAGCCCATGCTGCCACACAAGGCCCCTTACAGAAAACCCAGACTCTGAGATACTCAGAGGAGCATGGGAAGCACAATGCAGTTTTCTGTGAACAGCATTTGACCTTACAGGCATCCTGAGACTCACAGGCACCAGAAAACAGGGAGGTGAGCATGACTAGATAGCGCCTAGCTGCAGTTACAGATAAGTCTCGTTTGACCATAGCTTGACCAGTCTAGAGGCAAGAGAAAAAGAAAACATAAGGTAATAAAACACAACTGTCTCACATTAACCAGGCCCCATCTAGTCCTGTCCACGAGGGGATCACGCATACATCACAAAAACTCCTATAGGGCAGTATTGTCATACTACCTCATCACTAGCCTATCAGGCCCTGCCAAATGCAGACCCTAGCATGGCATTAGACTTCGAATTTTGGTATAAAAGACCCTCAACCCTTTTGTTCGACAGAGGTTCCGTGTATTGAGGGCACGTGTCTTTTTTTTTTTTTTTTTTGCCCAGCTAAAGGATTGATCACCCTGAGGCTGCCTCCCCCCCCCCTTCGAGTCAAATATATTGGTGCACGAGTCCTGAGCATGCTCCGAGTTATAGTGTGTCTTTGTGGTGTTATCGTTGCTGGATTTGTAAGTATTTCTTACATGTATTAGTTATTGGTTTAATAGTTAAATTGTGTTAATTTCACTGTGTAATTCTGTAAAGTGTATCTAAGTTCTGTTAACCACACTGTGTAAATTGTATAATCTTGTGTTGTATAGTAGTGTTAGAAATAGAAGCCCAGGAGTTGTTAAGTTGTAAAAGTCGATTTATGACTAACTCCACCAGCTGCCCTAAAATAACCATAGAGGGGCTGGCTTTGGATGGAGTTTTTATCATTATATTGGCTTTGTTTTTGTATTTTTCGTTTGCATGCTGCACTGCCTTAAGCAAATTAGAGACAGTGATTTGGTATAGTTGAACTGTAATCAAAGAAGTTTGTAATTAGTTAAGTACAGCTAAGTTTAGGGTTTTCTACCCTGTAAAAGCATTGGGCAATTGCTAGTTTTTTAAATTATTTGCTAATTGTTTTGATTTAAAAAAAATCATTCCACTTAATAAAAATAATTTGTTTCACCATCATCCAGTAGTTTTCACTGGGTAGTCAGCTTTAACCGTTGAGGATCCCATCACAGAGCCAAAGTGTAACACTTCCAATAATGAAGATTCCACAATCTCTCCTGGAAGCCTATTCCAGATCTTAACCATCCTAATTGTTAAAAAGTTCCCCCCCAATAGCTAACCTAAATCTCTCTTGTAGATTAAGCCCATTACTACTTGCCCTGCCTTCAGGACCATGGAGAACAACTGGTCACTGTTCTCTTTATATGGTAGCACAAAAACCACCTTTTGTAGCACAAAAAAGCCTTTTGGTTATTGATTTCCTCCACTGCATGGTGAGTAGAGGGTGCAATATTCCTCTCCAGTGTACTCAGAATCTCAGAGGTGGGAAGGATAACCAAAGTACATTAGCTGTCCCCCTTTTGAGCGTTGGTGTGCAGTTACCATCTAACATGCATTAGTGAGAGGTTGTGAGTTGGACAAGATTTAGACAGAGGAAGACATCTAAGTGGTATCAATGTAAATCCATGATAAAAATCTCAATTTCATGTAGAAACCTTATTTCTGGTAGATGGGGAGCAGAGGAAATGGGAGGGATTGGGGAAGTAAAAATAAAGTACAAAGGTGAATGGTAGATAATGGCAGCATAGTTTCAGGGGTAGACTAGGAGTAGGTCAAGAGAACTAGTTCTCAGCGTAGATGCTCTGATAGACCCTGAATTGTCTTATGGAGCTAGGACATCAACTGATCAGGAAGGCAGCTGTCCTGCCCCCAAACCCTCTCCTTTAGAGGAGACAATGAGTCAGGAATTCCACAAATGTCCTGTCCCACATATCTTTTCTACTCTTGTGGACTTTCCATAGGAGGAGTTGAGACAGCCCTTTAGGGGAAAAAACACTTAGTCCCATGAAGTCATTAGGAAAGTAATAATCAAACTAGACATCTTACTTAGTTTCCAATTAAGAGGATCTTATAGACAATATAAAATTTGGTGTAAGCAAAAGGGCTAGTCATACCATATGAATAAAACAGAAAATAAAGATTTATTGCTAGTTTTCTCCTTTGTTATGGATTCTTAAGTACCTTATTTAGAAACACACCCATTTTTAGTTCCTTAAAATGTGACTTGGTTATCGTTTACCTTGGTTACTTTACATCTTTTTAGTTGTCTTTTCTTATGGCACAAGACAGGGATATTGTGAGGTACATCATGGTAGGCCATGTGGCAATTTAAAGAAACATAGGCTATAGATGGATAATTTGGTCAGCCATGTGATCTGTGGAATGACATGGGCCTGAATCTTCCAAATGCACACACATTTCATTTTAAACACGTAATAGTTCCACTGAAGCAAATGGGAACTTTATTTGTTGCAGTGTCCTGCTTAGTGAAGTAATGGGCCCCATTCTTCTCTCAATCCAATGTATCCCTCTTGACTTTTGTGGATTTTCTTTCAATGTACACTAACAAGGGAGAGGATAATAACATCCAGTGTGTTGCTATAACTTATTAAAGTTATTGAGCTCTGGCGATCTACTTAGCCCCATCTCTTTAGCAAACACCTGTCTTCAAACTGGATCCACTGAGCTGCATCCATCTGGATTACCCTTAGGCTACATCTACACTCCGAGTTTTTACAGGAGAAACTCATTAGCATAAGTCATGACATCATTAGCATTTTCTGCCATTTCTTTTTGCGCATGGGGTTTTTGCGCAGAAAGAAGCAGTGTAGCTGCTTCCATTTTGTGCAAAAAACCCATTTTGCACAATATCTTTGTCTCTCCAGGACAGGCATAAGAATCTTGCGCAAAACCGAAATGTCTACACTGCTTCATTTTGCAGAAAAACCCCTTACTCAAAAAAGAAATGGCAGAAAATATGCTAATGATGTTGTGGCTTATGCTAATGAGTTTCTCATTAGCATATTTTCTGCCACAAAAACGTGTAGTATAGACAAAGCCTTAT
>NC_143057.1:87157500-87187500 GCF_052426305.1 Pelodiscus sinensis
GTATTTCTTAGAGCTGCACCGGCCCACCGAGAAAGAGAAAACTTTAAATAGTGTCACCCAGATCTCGTCCCGCCTTCTCCACAACAGTGCATTTGAATCCGGGAGACCAACTAGATGCAAAACTGCATCTTCCGGATGATTTTTTAAAGACAGATGAAAGAGTTACAAGGTATCATTGTTTAAGTGCCTCATCTACAAATTAGATTGCTACACAATTAATCAGAAAGTTAATTAATGAGCAAGTTACTAATTAGGACATTTAAAACCGGTGTTTATAGCGTCTTGGTTTAAAAAAAAAACCAAAACCTATGTAGCTAATTGGCCCATACACCGATTTCATAACTCATAACCAAGGTTAAAATACTACTGATGGATTATTTATTATATACAAAAGTAATTGTGTCACTATTATATTAACCGCGTCTTACCTGAATCAATGTTATCCCCATTTTCAGGTTGATATTCCTGAAATAGATATGCACTGCATGAAAGATTCTAAAATATGAAGTGCCTCTTTTAATAGACAGCTGAACACTTGGGGATGTAACTTCAGTGGCTACAATAAATGTGTTGATATAGGCTCATGACAGAAATATTTACATATCCTTGAATTTAAAAATGTAGGACTTCGCAAAAAGTGATGGGACCAAGGTTGGATAGTTGAGCTTTTGCGGTGTTTGTATTTCCTTCCCCCCATTTGAAAACATTTCATATTATATCACTAAGCATAGCCTCATTTTACAATAGTAAACATCATGAAAAACAGCATCATTCTAAGGGATTTGTGCTTTCATTAAGAAATTTGGTGAGTGTGCACACATTAAATACGCATTGCAAAGAAAATGTCATGTATTGTTTAGCGTCAGGAGTAATCCATGCATTTTCGGTAGAGGTAGCCGCTAAATTCTATTGTCTAGTAAACCCTACAATACTGATTTGTGCTGGGAACTATAATCGCTCAGATATATGCACATTTTAAAGCTGCCTGATTCATACGCTCCATGATATCTCCCTCGTCCCGTCCCCCCCCCCTTCCCCCGTTATAAAAGGTCATTCGCGCACATCACATCCTGGTCCCTCTTAAACTCGCAGAAGCCAAGAAATTCGGAATTCAGGAGGAACCTTTGTCCTTAACTCACCCCTCCAGCCTACGTCGAGGTTCACATCCCTTTTACCATGGAGCTTTCACAAAATGGATGTATTTACATCACGGAAGCTGCAACACCTCGAGGCAATTGGCTTCACTGAGACAAGATCAACGTTAGCTCTAAGTTAGTTTAAGGCCCGTTCATCGGGGTTTGCGCCTAATGTATTTGCTTACCTCGAAGGTAACACACACAGGCACGATTGGCTGTTCAATTAAAAGAGAACATTTTTTTCGAGGGCCATGACCTTTGCCAATAATCAAATCGGATCTTTAGCTGCTGCTTGCAGGCGCAATAATACACAAAACTACTCTTTGTAATCTCCTTTTCAATATTGAGGAGTACCTATAGGTAATTTTAATGAAGAGGTTCCTGTACCACGTTATTAGCAATAAATCTACACCATTCTTTGTTGGTTAAAATCATTATCATCATCATCGCTATCATTACTGAACTCATTATTCTTGTGTTACTATCAGAGTAGATTTATGATAATACCCACCATCACGCCTGAGTTAAAGAAGGTGTAAAGGTTTGATTAATAGCTGCTTTCACGTTTTAATACTCGACATTTTCTCACATTTTTTATAAATAAGGACCATGATAATTACAGGAGGTAATTACTGCTTTTGTTATAAAGTGTTTGATTAGGCACATATGCATTTTTATAAAAAATAATAATAATCCAGTGGACACAATACGTTCTTGTGGCGAGGCAGTAAAGTAGACCTTGAGAACAATTAAGGATTTGTTCAGTCATAAAAATAGTTTGATAAATGCTAACACATTTTTTAAAAAGCATTTCATTATAGATTTGTTCAGGGTGATAAATGTAGAGTTGGAATTGGAGGACAGGGGGAATCCCATTTTCAACTGCATGAACCCTAAAATGCTGCCACGCAAAATAATAACCTTCCTATTCCTTTCATCAAGTTTAGGGAGAGTGTGAATGCCAGTTTCCCATGGAATGAATCGGCTAGATGTTTGAGCTACAGTCATAAAGATATTATGATACTGTCTTCAAAACGTCAGTTTCTCTTTGCACGTAGACGCACACACAGATCTAGAGCCGAAATAATCCATCAACCATCCTTGCACTGAATTACCTGGAGAGAGAGCAGCCCCTGGCTAAGACACACACACACTATCTGTCCCTTAAAGGTTACACGCCGCTCTGCCTCGCTTTGTCTTCCTCGTGCCCTTTCCTGGCAAAAATGGAGACATCACATCCTTGCCCAGCCCCGGCTCAGTATTTATGAAGGTTTTCTGACAAATAGGCAGGCTGGCCACGCATGGGTAGCTGCCTTCATTCCGCACTTGGCTTGTTTACATAGGACCAGCACCATTTCCACGGATTAAACAAATCACAGCGAGAAGGAGACATTTATAATCCGCCAACGAGGCCACAGGCAGTTAAAAAATGTCTCTGTGTGTGTGTGTGTCTGCTGTGAGAAAGAAATATAAATGTCTATGTCCGGGGAGCTGACCTTCCTCTGAGAGGGTAACTCGGGGGATATAGATATAAATAGGTTACATAAAATATGTTATATACAATTCTATATTGTTTATGTAATTATAATGATAGGGGATAGGATTTTATATATATACCCACTTTGCCTTTTTTCTAGAGCTTCTTTCACCCGAGGATTTCAAAACTCTCTACAGAGAATGGCTATATAATCTCCTTTATAAACACAGTGCTATACACAGTCACTTGATTTATATGTATATGGAGGGTCAGAGCTTTAGCTGGTATAAATTAGACTTTTTTCTCTTAACTTGAATGGCGCTATGACTGAGTGTAGATTTGCGCTATAGACAAAGTCCTACAGTTCTCGCAGAGGCAAAACTCCCACTAAGTTGAATGGGAGACCTGACCAAGAAAAGCTTGACAGGAATCGTGTTCTAGTGAGCGAGCGCGTGTGATGTGATTAAACCGATATTCACCCCGGGTCTATGGACTGTGCAGCAGAATCAGCTGCAGGGCAGGGATGTGTCTGTATCTATGTGTGTCGGGGGGAGAGAGGAGTGTGAGCGCAGCCCCAAAATGTGGGTGTGCAAGGAAAGATGTGCGTGTGCCGCTGTGAGAGTGCATGCCTATGTCTGTCGGTGTGTCCCTGGGATTGTATTCAGTTCCAACCCGGTTAATTTCACAGCTCTTCTCTTCCTTCACCCGGAAGTGTAAACCTAAAACGAATGGTGTCTAAGTGGAAGGTATTTTTCAAAGTAAAACTGCATTTTACGACCCCCACCCCCACCCCTGTCTCTAGCAGGAGGAAGAGTGATGGTAGTGGGGAAGGAGCTCTAGCTGGAAATGTTGCCCTTTATCTTCTGTCAGCTTTCAAGACAGTTGGCTGCTGCTGCTGCTGCTTCTCCTGCTGCAGCTGGGGGGTTTTATGACACACGTCACCCACCCCGGGCAGCAGGCGCAGGAGAGAGAAATTCCCTACAAAATAGCAATGGTTTCGGAAAAAAAGGATCACAACAAAATATTGAATAAATTCCCTTTTAATTTATTTGATCATTCCACATTACGGGGCTATGAATTGCTCAAATTTGATAACAAGTACTCAATTCAACTCATTATGTAAGTTAAATTAGACTTCGATAAAATTTCAGTGGCGCGCAGTGGTTCCTCGAATGAAATGTAATTTGTGCAAGAATTTGTTGTATCTGTCACAAATATTTCCAATTAGCGGCCGTAATTATTTGATAGTTTCTGCAATTATGGCTTAAACGGGTGAATTTGGGACTGTGGAGGACCCTAATTGGCCTAAATTTGATATTTTGCATATTTGCATAATGAGGAAATTGGTAGAAAATTGTGTTCATTCATTTGTGAAAAATCCTATGAATTTTATGAATTTGAAAGCTCTGTTTGTGCAGACTGTGACTTTGCTTGCTGATCCCTGAGGGGCTGGCGCTGAATGCCTGAACGGGCAGCGCGCCAACTTCTCCACAAGGAGGAGAGACCAGGGGAGGGGAGAAAGGGGGAAGGGAAGAACAGCAGCAGCAACAAGAGCCAGTGCGCATGCCCAACACTGCACTCTTCTAGGCTGTGGGCCGCAGGGCCGCAGAGCGTGCAAACTCCCCGCCCTGGGGGCTGGCGGGAGCTTGCGTCGGCCGGGTCTCGCAGCCAGCTGCGGCCCGGTGCCCTCCCAGCCACGCACCAGATGAGAAACGCGCACAATGCAGCGCGGGGCAGGGGTAATGGTGGAGTGGGAGATGCTGAGGCGCTGATCCCGGGGCGTTCGTTTAAGTTTCCTTGCCAAAGCGTCTCCTTTTTCAGGATCTATTGCGCTGCTAATGTAAAGCGCTTAAAAGAGGAGCAACAAGCAGAGACTGTAAGGAGCGTGCTCGGCCCCCATTCATCAGGCCTTTTAAAAGCCTCGTGCTTTTGCCGTGCTTCACATCTCACTTCTTGGGCACCCGGTGAAAACGGGAGCTGGCGTGAACATGAGAAATGACCGCACTTTCCCTACGGCTGCGCTTTCCTTTGTGTTTGGGACCCAAACCCGCACTTGTTGAGTTTCCTCTGGGGTTGGCCAGAAAACTGCCAGTTTCGCGAGGGACTGAACTACCAGAGCAGGAAACATCAAGGCTATGTCTAGCCTGGCATGATTTTTCGCAAATGCTTTTAACGGAAAAGTTTTTCCGTTAAAAGCATTTGCGGAAAAGAGCGTCTGGATTGGCATACTTTTCCGCAAAAGCACTTTTTGCACAAGAAAGCTCCGATCACCATTTTCGCCATCAGGGCTTTTTTGCGCAAAACAGTTTTCAGCTGTCTACACTGGCCCTTTTGCGCAAAAGCATTTCCGGAAAAGGGCTTTTGCCCGAACGGGAACGTCAAAGCATTTGCGTAAAAAGCACTGATTTCGGACAGTAGAACGTCAGTGCTTTTGCGCAAAATCAAGCGGCCAGTGTAGTCAGCTGGCAAGTTTTTTTGCAAAAGCACTCGCTTTTGCGGAAAAACTTGCCAGTCTAGACGCAGCCCAACAGTAGAATTTTCTTTGGGGCAATTGATGGGGAAATACAGGACCAGCTAAACAGCTGGCCATTACATGCCGTTTTTATTGCAGATTTCCCTTATTTTTAGCCAGGCAGGCCAAGGAAAAGCAATGGCCACCAACCCTGGATTTTCTCCTTTCAGCCAAAAATGGCTTTTAACCCTTATTTCTCATCACCCTTCCTTATGGTCAGGTTAAGTTCCCAACCATTGCAGGCACTGAAAGGGGACTATGAGCTTTTCTACTACAGGTTTTTGCACACTTCAGCTCTCCTGTGTAAATCGGCTGGGTTAGCACTTCCCCTATCCACAAGGACGTGCCTAATGGGAAGATGTACAGACTCCAATGGTGAAGTGTTTTGTTTCAGAGTGCATTTTCAGTAAAGGGCAAAATAAATTCATCTCCCTTCCGTGCAGTATGTGGGATGGCTTCTAAAGCCATTTGTGCTGGGCTTAGGACAAATTCTTCATTAAATAATGCAATGTGCACAATGAATGGGCGTCTATGTGGAATTATTGCTCAGTATTTGGTTCAATTTTCTTCTCACTTTGTGTGAAGGGTGAAGACTATGCGATTATTCCACCCATGTTTACATTTACCTTCTTGTGGCTTTTCAGTCTCACCACTCAATTCTTTCCTAAGTCCACATTTTCCATGCCTTACTGCATTTTATCCCTTTAGGGGCCCAATCCACACTGAGGCAAAACACACAACAGAGAATTAATGATGAGTTTTACTTGTGTGAAGACAGCAGCAGAATTTGGAATAAAAAAACCACCTATAATACATTCCCAGTGCAAACAATTGAGATTATTTTTGGATTGCACTTCAGATTGTGCTATTCTACCATAGAAGCCAAACAGCTAAAAAAAGAAGTGTGAGTTTTGAATCATGTCCTAGTGCATGTAGTTAATATGAAAAAGTAATTAAAACATCCTGGCTACGTCTACACTGGCCCCTTTTCCGGAAGGGGCATGTAAATTTCACCTATCGTAGTAGGGAAATCCGTGGGGGATTTAAATATCCCCCGCGGCATTTAAATAAAAATGTCCGCCGCTTTTTTCCGGCTTTTAAAAAAGCCGGAAAAGAGCGTCTACACTGGCCCCGATCCTCCGGAAAAAGCGCCCTTTTCCGGAGGCTCTTATTCCTACTTTGAAGTAGGTCTTAAAATCCTACTTTGAAGTAGGAATAAGAGCCTCCGGAAAAGGGCGCTTTTTCCGGAGGATCGGGGCCAGTGTAGACGCTCTTTTCCGGCTTTTTTAAAAGCCGGAAAAAAGCGGCGGACATTTTTATTTAAATGCCGCGGGGGATATTTAAATCCCCCGCGGATTTCCCTACTACGATAGGTGAAATTTACATGCCCCTTCCGGAAAAGGGGCCAGTGTAGACGTAGCCCCTATGTTAGAATTCAACTTAAATTCCATAAATCACGAGGCTGGGGTGGCCAACCCATGGCTTGTGAGCCACATGCGGCTCTTCAAAGAAAAAATTGTGGCTCCCACATCTGCAGTTCTTAAAGGGGCAGCGTGTTTCTAGCTGAAAGAGACAGAGACAGAGTTCTGGTGGCCTGTGCAGACTTCAAAGTGGTCACCTTAAAAGGGCAATGCCTGCTCTGTTCTTAAAAGGACAATTTGTTTTGGTTTTGCTCGACAAAACGTGGTGGCCGGGGGGTTTCTTGTTTTTTGTTTGCTCAACAATTTTACAACTTTTTCCTCCTCTGCTTTTTGCACTGTATCCACCACTGTTTTGGCTCTTCGTCTAAGGGGTTGGCCACCCCTGCAGTAGATGACGCTGCTCCCTTTCCAGTTTAATAACACCAGGCTGTGCCACAGCACTATTTTAAGACCATAAGTGATCCAAAGCTTGCAGGTTTAAATTAAACCTCACTCCATCCATGACTTCTATTAAAAAGGCTCCAAAACACAGACAACAGTGTAATAAGCTAAGGTATGTCAGGATGAACTATAGCTTTCTTCATTTTCATTCTAGATGTAGTATAGTGTTTAAAAGATACAGAATTAGTGTTTATTTTTCTCTCAAAGAAAAAAACACAGCTTGCTATAGGAGATGATGACTGATGTGCTGAAATGACAGTGGTGTGAGTAGTGGGCATCTTTCTGTAAATATGCAGTCACACTCTGTGGCATTTGATAATTTGCAATAGCCACCTTCAGAACTAATGGCACATCAGCCAACGCAGTAGCCCAAGTGCAATGATTCTGCAATGAGCTAAGCACTCTTCACTCCCATTAACTACTATTGGAGCTGTGGGCGCATAACAGCTGGCTAGATCGGGTCTTATAGTTGCATGGTAAAAGGAACTTCCTTGCTTTGTTGTAATACAGTATTTATGCAAAAAACATTTATATCACTGCTGATTTGAAAGCACAGGACTGCTGTTCATCAGCAGCATGTTATGGACTAGCATGCTGCAAATTTTAGTTACAAACAAGAACCACTACAAGTTAATTTGTAACTCCAAAGCTCGTTGTTGTTTCCTGTTTGTTTATTATGGTAGAAGACAAACTTCAAAAGGCAGAGTAAACTTTGTGTTCAAGACAGGAACTCCTGAAGACAAGTTGATAATGAGGTGTTATATGAACTGCCTGGTGCCTTAGTGAAATAGGAATTTTGAATAGCTCTTCTCTTCTAGTACTAAGGTTAATAGGCTCCGCTTTGTTACTTTCTTCCCCCCTTATGGTTAGTCTTCCCCTTTTCTACTCCTCTCCAATTTGTCCTTTCTTTTATTTTTATGTTCCTCTTTTATTTTTTTTCCTCCGGGATATTTAAATTACATTCTCATTTACCTACCTTTAAAAATGATATATTTGGACCCCTGATGCTTGAAGTAAACTTCAGAACTCCATTGACTTCAATGGGAGCAAGGTGGCATATATGAGGTACCAAGATGACATTTTAGCTATAAATGACTTAGGACACAAATGTTAAAAAACAAACAAACAATACACTCCCGCCCCCCCCAAAAAAACCAAAAACCTCAACACCAAAAACCTCAGTCTCTTCCAAGAATATTCACAATTCAAGTCCTAATGCTGCACATTTGCTTTGCATCCTAAATGCCTACCAAAGTTAGTAAGTCTTCTGTGGTCAAGGGATGTAAAAATCAGATCCTCAAGACAGATGGGTACAAATGGATACATGTTTAAATTAAAGGTGATCTATAAACCTTCTTTCTAATTTACCTTTTTTTTCTCATGACATAGACAATTGTTGATTTTATCCAAAACATCGTTTTTGTAATTCATATCTACGTGTCTTTTAATGGGAGGTTCTATAAAGTTCATTTATTTGAGAGTCTACAAGGAGTTCTTCAGTAATTTGGGACTGAAAGGCAAGCATGTATTTAATGTAATATAGATTATTGGGATACTAAATGTAAATGGTGTACCCTGTCAACCTGTATCTTGCAAAGCTCTACTCAGTCTCAGCTCTGGAATGACACAGGATCAGCAATATTTAATACAGAGAAGTATTTCACAAATACAGAGTTTCAAAGCATAAATAGCATATTCTCAACTTCTGCTGAAAACCAACTGAAGTCAAGGCGATTACTTACAATGCCTAACGTTAAGCATGTTATAAATCTTTGCAAGATTGGGGCCCAAGATTGTAGAAAGTCTATTATAAAATGGAATGGAAGCCTGTAAAATATCACTTTAAAACAAGCCAAAAAAGCCCTATTTCAGTTACAAATGGTGAAGAGTCTAAAATCAGAAAAAGGTGCTTCCTCTTCCATGACATTTTTATGTCTAAGTTTTCAAAAGATCATTTTGTGATTTGGTTGCTACATCATCTAGTTATTTTTGTAACCAGAGGTTTCAGCACCTGTTATATAAACTTTGTGAAGATAACCAAGGAGATAAAGTTCTGAGGGGCAATATGGCAGGCAGTTCCAAGGATGGGTTGTGGTGGTGTGGGGCCTGATGCAATCCCCCAGAGTCCCAGCCATGGAGACATGGCAAACCTTCTAGCTGCAGGCCCCTACTCTTCTCTGCTCCCTCTCCAGTGCTTCCATAAGCCCCATCCCTGCTTCACTCCATCCCACCTCCTTACCCTCTCCCCCAAGCAACACAGCCCAGGGGATTATGGGACCACACCGGAAGCAGGAGTTGCCTCCCCACACACTCACCATATGGCAGTGGGAGCTGGAGCGGCCTGGCAGCCTGCTCTGCTTTGGCCCACCATCCATGGTGATGGGAACTGGAAGGCCCTGGGATGAGATGCCTGGCTTCCTGCCAGAGCAGGAAAGCTCTCCCCTGCAGGCTTGCTGCCTACAGTAGCAACTCTCATATCGTGTCCCTCAGACAGCAGCCCCTCCCTTTGCATGTTATGGAAAACTGTCCTTTTCCCCAGGGCTTCCAATTGTCTTGGCATCCTGACCTTGCTGTAAGTTAGGAGAAGGGGAAGTTGCATATCAAATTTGATGGTCATAGCTCAGGGCAGGGCAAGATTCAGCCCAGAGGCTGGATCTGGCCCACCTATCATTTTGATTTAACCTGCACACTGCATCTGGCTGCTTTTTATTTATACGCTGCTGCTTTTTTCACCAAATTTCTAGGAAGTGGTTCAGGCAGCAGGATCCTATTTAAATGGCTCCTAGCTCCTAGTGGTAGTGCTACCCTGGCAAGGGCTGGAGCTGCTAGCCTTTTAAACTGCTGCTATTTAAAGAGCTCACAGCTCCGGGCCCCACTGCTACTGCTTTGCCTGGGAACTGCCTGGGATTTCTGTGGCTATTTAAAGAGCTTCTGGTCATGGCACTACCCAAACAGGGGATGAAGCTGTGAGCCCTTTAAATAGCTACAGCAACTCCGGGCTGCTTCCAGGCAATTGGTAGTGGCTGGGCCAGGATCCACGAGCCCCTTGTTCAATGCCTCTGGCCCCAGATAACTCTGTGGGGAGTCTTGTCCCCAGCCCTGCCCCTTCCAGAGGAGAAGCCGGCCCATGACCATGTATCAAAATGTGGCCCCCTGTGAAAATTATTGTCCACCCCTGCCCTCGTTCTTACCATTTAGGAGGAATTCTTAAACAGACAGACTTGCAGAGATGCACACTCTAATATATATATATATATATATATATATATATATATATATATATATATACACACACACACATACAGTGCTGGACTGAGCCCTATTTGCGCCCCGCGCAGCAGGCATGCAGCGCATGCACGGCCCCACCCCCAGGTGCCCGGTGCCCCTTACCGCTCCTCCATTGGTTGGAGTCTCAGGCAGCTGCCTGGCTAGCCCCCCCCCCCTTAATCCGGCTATATATATACACACACACATACATACAGACTAGCAGATTTACCCAGCTCAGGTCCTTAATGCAGTTAATTTTTTTAAATAAAAGGAAAATGTACACATATTATTTAAATTATTGTACAGGCAGTCCCCGAGTTACGCGGATCCGACTTACATCGGATCCGCAGTTACGAACAGGTTTCCTCTCCCTGGTCTCCAGCAGACCACGGAGAGGAAGCAAAGCGGCGGAACACGTGGGCAGCGGACAGGGCTGTCCGCTGCCCACGCGCTCCGAGGCTTGGCTCTGCTTTGCTCCCCCCCCCCCCGTCCCCCTGGTCTGCAGACCGGGGGGGGGGGGGGGGCAAAGCAGAGCCAAGCCGCGGAGCGCACTGCCAGCTAACAGCCCAGACGCGTCTGGGCTGTCCCGCTGCCCCCGTGCTCCATGGCTTTGCTCCAGGCACCTGTGGTACAGCAGCTGGGGCGCTGCCAGTTGGTCCCGTAGCGCCGCTCTGGGCGCTACTGGACCAACCGGGCAGCACCCCAGCTGTTCTGCCCCAGGCGTCCTGATTCAGCCACTGCTGGTCAGATTCAGCAGCGGCTGAATCAGGACGCCTGGGGCAGAGCAGCTTGGGTGCTGCTGGGTTGGTCCAATAGCGCCGAGGAGCGGCGGCGCTACTGGACCAACCCAGCAGCACCCCAGCTGCTCTGCCCCAGGCGTCCCCAAGTCAGCCGCTGCTGAAACTGACCAGTGGCTGACTACAGGAAGCCCCTGCCCCGGGCTTCCTGGAATCAGCCGCTGATCAGTTTCAGCAGCAGCTGACTTGGGGATGCCTGGGGTTCTTAAGTTGAATCTGTATGTAAGTCAGAACTGGCGTCCAGATTCAGGCTGTTGAAACTGATCAGTTTCAGCAGCGGCTTACGCCAGTTCCGACTTACATACAGATTCAACTTAAGAACATACCTACAGTCCCTATCTTGTACGTAACCCGGGGACTGCCTGTATTTTCAAAAATACAGTTATTTTTATGAAGTTAATTTTTATTTTGGATTTCTTAAAAAAGGAATTGTTAAAATTTGTTTAATTTTTTTAGTACATTTTTTAAATGAGAATTCCAGCAAACATTTTTTCCCTTCACCCCTATAAACTCATCATTTGCTATGTTATAACAAAAACATTCCCTGGGGACTATTCATTTGCAATTTGATTTCCAATATCATTGTTCTATAATTTTCACACTTTAAGTATTGATTTAGCTGCACCAAAACAGAGCACTCCAAATTTCTCTTTTCTGTAAGGTTTATTAAGAAGCAATCCCAGGCAAATCCCAGCCTGGGCAGATTCTGCCTCCCAAGTTTCCTGCCTGCTCAGCTCTGGTTGCAGCCTTTTGGGTGGCCTGTTCCCCAGCCCAGGGGCTGCTTCAGTTGGTGTGAGGCCTGAGGCATGGCCCACTCATTCCAGGAATGGAGGCAGCTCTTGCGCAAAAAGGTGTGTGTGGACGGGCAGCAGGGGGTTTTTGCATAAGAACTGGCCTCCCAGGAAAAGCACATGTGCTCTGGTGGACACTCCTGAAAGCTCATCACAGCTCTATAATTCCTGTCTCCTGGCCCTTCCTTAAAGGTGCAGCCCCCCTGGAGCAGCCTCGTGGCAGGAAGCTGATTCCAACCAGCAGCACTTCTCCATGCGGCTCTCCCTGCCATAACCAGGATGAGACATGTCTGCCCCCTGCCACCCCTGCGACTCCCCTGGCCCTCATCAGGGGCAGCCCTAGAGGTCACAGGACCCACCCAGGGGCACCAAGAGGCATGCGCCCTCCTGGTCTGGTCCAGAGATGGAGGCCCTCCTGGAGCTGTGGGGACAAGAGGAGGCCTTGCAGGATCCCTGGGCCAGGAGGAGAAATACCAAGATCTTTAGCCAGATGGTGCAGGCCTTGGCCGAGCACAGATACCCACTCTGGACCTTGAACAGGTCTGGAGTAAGGTCAAAGAACTGTGGCTGATGTATGTTCCTGCCAGTGAGCGCTGGACCCCACACCTGCCCCTACTTCAGGGAGCTGCATGCCATCTTGGGAGATGCAGGGGATGAATCCCCATCTCCCCTGGTAGACTCTGGGAATTGGATGCCAGTGGTGAGCCAGAAGGAGCAGGAGCAGGAGGGCAAGGGCCAACCAGCCGTTGAAGTGGAGGAGGAGTCGGAGGAGCAGAGGGGCCCTGTGATCCCATCATTGGAGCTGGTGCCCAGCAGCCAGGATGTCTCCCAAACCTCCTCAGATGTCTGAGAGGGATCCTCAGGTGAGTGGTCTCTTCATCACTCACTTCAGAAGGTGGGGAAGGCGGGTGCACGGGGTGAGTGTCGCTTGGGATGCTTTAGCTGGACACCCATGTTGCAGTTCACACACATGCAACCTCATGCAGAGTTACTGTGCAGCTCTTGGATGCAGCAGGCAGCCCCTGAAGATGCCTGAGATCCTGCTGGCCACACACATCCTGCCACGTGGGGAGACGGGGATACTGGCTGGAAGCAGGCTATCCGCAAGGGCACAGCCCCGACCCCCCACACACCGAGGAGTGCCGTGCACAGAACGCAGCCATGCCTGTCCGTGCGAGACAGCAGCCACGCCCATAGAAAGCACTGCGAGCTGGCCTTGTGTGTGCAGCCCTTAGGGAGCCCCAGGCTGCTCCTGGCTCCTCTGCCACCCCTGAGGAATCCCACTGTGACCAGACACTTCCTTGGGCTGTTTGTCTGTGGCCTGGTGTGGGGGAGCAGGGAAGCGGCCAACCCGGTCCTCTGGGCTGCAGACTGTTGGTCGCTGTTCACACAGGAGGGCATGGCCTCAGGGACAGTGTCTGCAGGGATGACTGACTGCCTCTCCCTCTTGTGTATTCTCCACAGCTGGACCAGCCGGGAGTGAAGGGCCAGCCAGTCCACCACTGCCACCTGCCACAGCAAGGAACCACAAAGGCATGCCATGGCCCAGGATCAGCTCATGCGGCACCATGTCACTGCCATTGAGAGGATGGAGCAGACGCTGGCCCACAAGGTCTGTTCCGATCTCAAGTGGCAGCACCATGCCTGGGGACAGTACCTGGAGTGGTATGACAGCATGTGCAAGATCATGGCCAGCATGGTGGCACACATGGGCTCCTCCTGACTCCCACCCTCCTGCCTCCCCTGCTATGCCCATGCCCCCGCTAATCCTGACCCTCCTCCTGCCCCCTGTCCTGGCTACCTCCCTGTGTTCCCCGCACCCACCTGTCCACAAGCTCAACGAGGCCCCAACACCCAAGATGGCACAGGCAGCTGCCCCTCCCAGTTATAAGCACCCTTCCCCTCCCAGTTTAAATCCCCCTTCCCCTCCCCACCTTTTGTTGATGTTCAATAAATAGATTATTTTTGGTTGCAAGACAAAGGGTTGTTTATTGGGAAGTCAGGGGAGGGGAGAAAGGAAGCATTGTGGTGGGAAGGGATGTGGCCACAAGGCAGGGGCCCCTTGGTAGGAGAGCCTGGGGACAGTTACTGGGGTGCTTGCAAGATCCTCTCCCTCAGGGCTTCCCAGATGCACACCTGTCAGCCGACGGTCAGGGCAGTGTGTGCGTGTGTGTTACACCCAAGTCTTCAACTGCTGAGACACAGAGTCTCGTTGCAGCGGGCAGCCTAGGAGGCTGGAGGGCACCCTGAAAAGTAGTTTAACATCCGTGACTTTACTGCTAGGACCGAGGTCCCGTCGCAGAGGGTAGCCAAACAGGCTAACAGACGCCCCAGTGTGTACAGGAAGAGCTTATTACGCTTCAGATTTTAGCTGCTAGAATTTCATAATTCCTTCACAGCGGGCAGCCTCGGGGAGACTGAGAAGCGCCCCAACTGAATTTTGCCACCTGGGTGTGACACAAATTCAAACGCCCAAGCTCTTCCTATACTATGTGTGTACTATACGCCTAAGACTTTAACTGCTGAGACCGGGGGTCCCTTGCAGTGGGCAACCTGGAGGAGGTTGAAAGGCGCCCCAATAAGTGTACAGGGAGAGCTTATTACGCTTCAGATTTCAGCTGCTAGAATTTCATAATTCCTTCACAGCGGGCAGCCTCGGGGAGACTGAGAAGCGCCCCAACTGAATTTTGCCACCTGGGTGTGACACAAATTCAAACGCCCAAGCTCTCCCTATATCTGTCCCTTTATGACCGGCTGAAGTTCTTTTGTTTGTGTTCGGTTCGGGTACAGCAGCACGGGTTCAAGTCAGAAGCTTGACACGCACTGGCTTATTTATAGGAGAAAGAAAGAGAAAAGAAATAAAGAAACTTGGTTCAGTGTATATAGATATATATTTTTTATACGTGAATGAGGGCACCCCACTTGTCCCCAAAGTTTATAGCTAAATCACCTTACCAAAGGTGATTTACAATAGAAATGAAGCAGTTTGACTTTAAGAAAACTATAATAAAGTAACTAACTTACAACAGAGAGACAATTAGAGTGTACACATAAAGAAAACACATTGCAGGTACAATTCTCACCCCTGCGTTCCAGACTTGGCGTGGCCAGCGTCTTTCTCTCAATCCCTCGGGAAGAAGTAGGGTGAGGTTGGGCGTCCCACGGACCTCGGGAGACAATCAATACCTGCCAGCAGGTGTAGGTGATTGGAGCTCAAATTGGGTGGGCAACTCAACCCTCTTTATACCCCTTGGGTCACATGGGCTTCTTCCTGGTCTCAAGTGGCCAATCAGGAAAAATGGCTTTGAATGCCAAGTTTCCCACGAAGGGTGCAAAGCATAATTCACACCTGGGAAGATGCAGACAATGGGCACCTCTGGTATGTGATGGGCGAAGATTCCTCTCCCGAGACAGTGCAGGCGTGTCAATTACTGATACTAGCCATCACGGCGACGGGAGGCCTCCCAGTCGTCAGCTAGCCCATTTACTGTCTGGTTTCTGTTTATGGTAGAGTTAGGGACAGGCACCACACCTGCGTTCCCAGGGCATCAAAGGCTGACTGCCTTTCTCTTGCTCTCTGGGGGGGGGAAAACAAGATGGGGTTTTGTGTCTGGCTACATTACCACAGCCTCCTGGGCCTGCTCAATGGCAATCATCCGAGGCTGCTCAAACGCACAGCCCTCATGGCCAGTGTCTGCCCTCCACCCCAGGAGGAAGTCCTCCCCCTTCCTCTCCACAATGTTGTGCTCCCTATGTTGAGGCAGGTCAGGCGGCACCTGAACCGCCCCTTGAGACAGGCGAAGGGACACTCGGCCTGGTTCAGGTGGGCATTAAACTGTTCCCTGCTGGGGTCCAGGTGTCTGTTGTAGGGCTTCATGGCCACTCCATGAGGGGGTAGGCTGCGTTCCCCATGATGCACAATGGCATCTGCACATCCCCAACCGCAAATTCCCAGTGGGAGAAGAATGTGCCCACCTCCAGCCTGCAGAACAGGCTGGAGTTTTGAAAGATGCAGGCGTCGTGTGCCCTGCCTGACCACCCCACAAAAGTATCCGTGAAGTGTCCATGGTTGTTGAACACGGCCTGCAGCACCATCAAGAAGTAGCCCTTGCGATTGATGAAGTGGGCTGCTTGATGGTCCAGTGCTTGGATGGGATGCGAGTCCCATCAATGGCTCCCCCACTGTTGAGGAACCCCAGGGCAGCAAATCTGGCCACAGTCACATCCAGGACTCGCAGACGGATGACCCTCTTCAGCAGGATGGAGTTGATGGCCCTCACCACCTGCAGAAGGACACAGAGGTAACACAGAAAAGACACAGAGAATGAGAGGGAGTGCATGAGCCCTTGGGCGTTGCCCATCCCCTTCTGATGCCCTTTCCCCCCAAATACCCCAGGAGCTCTCCCATGAGGCTGCCCCTGCCCAGCAGCAGGGCTGTGTGAGGGCAGGATGGCATAACCACTGGGGGACGGGGCTTCCCTACATACACACTGCACCCCCCCCCCCGAGCCAAGACTTCTCCCCCCTCCTGCATGAGGACAGCCCCGACGGTGGACTTGCCTATGCCCAACTGGTTGTCTACCGACCAGCAGCTGTCCGGGGTGGCAAGCTTCCAGAGGGTGACTGTGACCCTCTTTTCAATGGGGATGGCGGATTGCAGGTGGGTGTCCTGTTGTGGGAGGGCAGGGGTGAGCCAGGCACATAGATCCAAAAAGGTGGCCTTCCTCATGTGGAAGTTCTGGACCCACTGCTGGTCATCCCACCGCTCCATCATTAGCTGCTCCCACCAGTTGGAACTGGTGTCCAGCCTCCAGAACGGCCTCTCCACAGCGTAGCAACTGTATCTAGGCACAGGGATTCCACACTGAGCTCAAAGTCGAGCTCCTGCAGGAGCAGCATGGCCCAGTGCAGCAACTGCTGAACAAACTGCAGCATGGCTGTGTGGTGCCAGGACATGCCTTGGGGCATGTCTGGCTCCATGGCACAAAATGGAAAAACTCTGGTGTCCAAAGAAGCACAGGGCAACCACAGCAGGCACTGCTAACAGCTTTGATGTCCCTCAAGAGGTCCACAAGCACGCAGCAGCAGCAGAGAAACGGCTGTCCAGGGACGTCCCTTTAAGCACATGTCTCTACATGGCTCTGGCACCAGCCCTCAGAAGCAACTGGTGACCTTTTGCGCTGCATGAACTGGTTCCAGGTGGCCGCTTTTGCGCAAGAGCATACATACAGTGTGGATACTCTCTTGTGCCAAAGTGCATCACTTTTGCAATGTGCTTTTGTAGTGTGGACGCACTCTTGTGCAAGAACTTTTTGTGGAACATCTCTTCTGCAGAAAGGTTCTTGCACAAGAAGCCTGCAGTGTAGACGTAGCCAAAGAAAGCAGAGGATCTTTCTCCTGAACCTAGAGACTCAACAGGTGGAAAGATGAATCTTCATGGATGCCCCTTGCCTCTGTTCAGCCACTTGTCCCCATGAGTTCCAACCTGTATGTGAAGGGGTCATGGCTCCAGGGCTTCCTCTACCATAATTCTCCCCCAAACCCTCCTTAAAGGGGGTTCTATTCAGGCCCGTATACAGGAATTTCTGGGAGGGAGCAGGAGTGCTTTTTTGTTTTTTTTTTGTAAATGTGGACCACAATTTTTTTTAAATACAAAGGAATTCAAACTAGTCATACAATGAGTGTGCATAAGAAAGGCTAATGAAAAATTTGAGTGGAAACAGTGATTGTAAAATGATTTTTGTTATAACATGCTAAAAATTTATACTGTAAGAAAGGTTTTATAGAAATTATCTTCTGAGATCATGGTGGGCAGCATGGCCACCATGGCCTCCCGCTCTCGTCTGCCTCTGCGTACTTGGTAAGGCCAGTGCCAAGTAAGTGCAGGTGAGGCTTCCGGCCAGTGGGGCTGGGCCCAGGCTGCTCCTCGCAGGTGAGGGGTCACTGTTCCCCTGGCTCTGCCTCACTGTTACCAGCCCTGCCCACCCAATCCCCCAGCACCACAACGCTCTCCCATCTCCCTAACACAGTGGTTCTCAAATTTTTTGGCCTGTGTGGCTCAATGTAATTCTTTCTCTGGACCACTGGTTACTAATAGAAACTTGCCATTAATTATATAATTATGCCTGAGCCATTTTGCTAGTGCTGCAGCTAGGTAGAATGGCTTAATTTAACCAGTAAGAAAGGAAATATTCATTTAACTTATTAAACAGACTAAGCACTTTAACTTTCTCATGTTAGTTTATCAAACTTCATTTTAAATAAAGTAAAATATTTATTTATGTCCAGCACAAAAGGTTCCCATGTTTTCTTTATTTATGTCGTGGTGGGGAATCTTTTTTGGGTTGATGGCCATTGACTTGTAGAAAAATGAGTTGGAAATCACATAGGTGAAAAGAAAAAAACCCCCAAAACAACACCCTTAAAAAAACCCCACTGATGTGGCCCCCAACTGAGACACTTCACTCCTCTGGTGCTCCAGCCCCATTGCAGGAGGACAGGGTCAGGGAGGACTGAGGTTCAGGGCTTCCCATAGGCCTGATTTAGTCTTCTGGAATACCAGGGTTAGTGGATTTTGTAGACTCCCACTAAGCTCTGGGTTTGGGACAAAAATGGGGATTCAGTGTGTGGGACAGGGCTGCCAGTGACAGGAATGCAGGTGCAGGATCTGGGTGGGAGTTGGGTTGTAGGAGGGGGGGAGTGTGCGAGGTCTGGATGGGAGGTAGAGTGCAGGCTGGGAGTAGGGCGTCTGGCTGGGGGGAGGGTGCAGGAGCAAGGAAGAATGCAGGAGGAGGCTAGGGGTGTGGGGTCTCAGTCGATGGGCTAAGTGGGGGGACAGGACGTGGGAGGGTGTGAGATCTGGATGTGAGAGGAAGGGAGACACTTACTTACCTTCACACCCCGCACGGCTCCTAGGCACTCCCTCCCATTGGCCAGATTCCCTAGCTGGGGTAGGGGGAGCACTTCTTCCCCGCGAGCCAGATCACACAGCGAGGCTCAGAGCTTTCTCTCCTCCCACAGTGGGAAGCTGGTGCTGATGTTCCAGCCTCATGAGGATGGGGAGAGGAGGAGGGAGGGCAAGGTTGGAGCACCAACACAGGCTCCCTGCTGCAGGGAAAAGGAGGGGAGCTGAGCTTGAGCAGACAGCTGCACGCAGTTTGAGAACCACTGTCCTCACAGAGCCCCCTCATGTTTACTTGGGACAATGGGGGAGGGGGGTGCATTTGCACCCTGCACACTTTCCACCCATGTACGGGCCTTTTATTGTAGTCAAGGGGTCATTGAAGCCTCAGGTTTTTAGGCTGGAGGAGTCCAGCTGGCTCTCCTAGGCAGCCCTTCTCTTTCCATTGCCATGGAAATGGAACTCCATGCAGCCCATGCAGAGCACCTTTCATAGGGTTCAAGGAAAGAGGAAACATAACATAGAGATGTATGTGTCCTCTCCTGGTAGATTGGAAGGAAAGTGCAAGACCCTGAGTAATTTGCCCAGGGCCAATCAAAATGGGAATAAATACCCTGCCTTTTGATTTCCAGTCCAATGTCTGGTCAATACACTATGCATGTGGACTAGCCTGTCCCAGTACCTGCAAATGGAAACTAGGACAAATAACAAAGGATGAATATAGGCAAGCAACACGGGAATGTAGGGGCAAGATTAGAAAGGCAAAGGCACAAAATGAGACCAAACTAGCTACAGGTATAAAGGGAAACAAGAAGACCTTTTATAAATACATTAAAAGCAAGAGGAAGACTAAGGACAGGGTACGCCCACTGCTCAGTGAGGAGGGAGAAGCAGTAACAGGAAACTTGGAAATGGCAGAGATGCTCAATGACTTCTTTGTTGCGGTCTTCACCGAGAAGTCTGGAGGTGTGCCTAACGTAGTGAATACAAGCAGAGAGAGGGTAAGTTTAGAAGATAGGATACACAAAGAGCAAGTTAAAAATCACTTAGGAAAGTTAGATGTCAGCAAGTCACCAGGTCCTGATGAAATGCATCCCAGGATACTCAAGGAGCTGATAGAGGAGGTATCTGAGCCTTTAGCTATGATCTTTGAAAAATCATGGCAGACAGGGGAGATTCCAGAAGACTGGAAAAGGGCAAATATTGTGCCCATCTATAAAAAGGGGAATAAGAACAACCCAGGAAACTACAGACCAGTCAGTTTAACGTCTGTCCCAGGGAAGATAATGGAGCAGGTAATTAAGGAAATCATATGCAAACACTTGGAAGGTAATAAAGTGATAGGGAATAGCCAGCATGGGTTTGTGAAGAACAAGTCATGCCAAACTAATCTGATAACTTTCTTTGATAGGATAACGAGCCTTGTGGATAAGGGAGAAGCGGTGGATGTCATATACCTAGACTTTAGTAAGGCATTTGATACGGTCTCGCATTATATTCTTATTGATAAACTAGGCAAATATAACTTAGATAGGGCCACGATAAGGTGGGTGCATAATTGGCTGGATAACCGTAGTCAGAGAGTTGTTGTTAACGGTTCTAAATCCTGCTGGAAAGGGATAACAAGTGGAGTTCCTCAAGGGTCTGTTTTGGGACCCGTACTGTTCAATATCTTCATCAATGATGTAGATATTGGGATAGAGAGTACGCTTATTAAGTTTGCAGATGATACCAAACTGGGTGGGGTTGCAACTTCTTTGGAGAATAGGGCCATAATTCAAAATGACCTTAGCAAGTTAGAGAAATGGTCAGAGGTAAACAGGATGAAGTTTCATAAAGAGAAATGCAAAGTGCTCCACTTAGGAAGGAACAATCAGTTCCATACATACAAGATGGGAAGCGACTGTCTAGGAAGGAGCATGGCGGAAAGGGATCTAGGGGTCATAGTGGACCACAAGTTGAATATGAGTCGTCAGTGTGATGCTGTTGCAAAAAAAGCAAATATGATTCTAGGTTGTATCAACAGGTGTGTTGTAAGCAAAACTCGTGAAGTCATTCTGCCGCTCTACTCTGCACTAGTTAGGCCTCAGCTGGAGTACTATGTCCAGTTCTGGGCGTCACATTTCAAGAAAGATGTGGAGAAATTGGAAAGGGTACAGAGAAGAGCGACAAGAATGATTAAAGGTCTAGAGAACATGACCTATGAAGTCAGGCTTCATGAACTGGGCTTGTTTAGTTTGGAAAAAAGAAGATTAAGGGGGGACATGATAGCAGTTTTCAAATATCTAAAAGGGTGTCACAAGGAGGAAGGAGAAAATTTGTTCCTCTTGGTTACTGAGGACAGGACAAGGAGTAATGGGCTTAAAGTGCAGCAGGGGAGGTTTAGATTGGACATTAGGAAAAAATTCCTAACTGTCAGGGTGGTCAAATATTGGAATAAATTGCCAAGGGAGGTGGTGGACTCTCCCTCTCTGGAGATATTTAAGAACAGGTTAGTTAGACATCTGTCAGGGATGGTGTAGACGGAGCTTGGTCCTGCCTTGAGGGTGGGGGGCTGGACTCCATGACCTCTTGAGGTCCCTTCCAGTCCTATTATTCTATGATTCTATGAAATAGTACACTCTATATGTGTGTGTGTTTATTACAAAACAAATACAATCATGGTGCTGAAACAAAAGGTTGATTTTCCTCATTTACATTTTGGCTTCAAGTGTTTGGACACACGATCAATTGGCTTAACTGAACTATCTCACCAAGATTTTCCTCCTGACCTCTAAATAGTGGCAGCTCCCCACACTTTTATTTTCTGTCTCTATGCATTCCTTGCCTGAAAATAAAATAACCAGAGATGCTTGGTATTCAGAGCTTTTGAATATACTAAGGCTCATTATTAGGAGTCTAAATATGGACATAGGAGCCTAACTTTAGATTTCTAGTTTTGAAAATATTGGCCCTTGATTTTATCATCAAAATAATGAAAAAAAAATCTATGGCTGAATAAGAACTCTATCACTCAATTGGCTTGATTCATTTTTTTCCTGTAGTTGCTGCTACAGTCCATCTGCTGAAAAGAGATGCCAAAATGTTTTAGAATTATGTTTTCATAGGGAATTCTCTGTTAATTAGTTATCTCTCTTTGCCATGTGTAGCAACTGATGAAATCCACTACTGTAATTTTATGAAATACAATGTTCAACTGTTTGTTTGTGTCATCCGGCACACTTTTTTTTACACTCATTGCTTTGGCAGACCCAAGGTGTCCAAATAACATTTTATTTTAATATAATGTGGACACACATTTACTGTAGCATCACAAATTCTTATTTCTTTGTGTCTAAAGGATGTGACCTTAGGCTAAATGCAGCAGAAAGCTTTTATGTGCTCAAACTCATTTGTACTTGCAATTTTTTATGCATTTTTTTAGAGTGGATCTTAGCTTAGTGAAGTTATTTGTAAGATTTTTTTCTCCAATGCTCAGCTCCAAACTGCAGTTACATTTAATATATAGCTATGTGTCTGTCAGTATAATTTGCTGTTTGGTATTGTGTTAATAAGGAGATGGCACTACTATGCTATGCAGAAGTGTAGTTTGTAATTGAAAATGAAATAAACCAACCTTTTTACCTTCCAATACTGTAGAATACTCTGGGTGGCTAAACTATAGCTTGTTTCCTGGAAGGAAAAATGCAGAATGCCATTTTCTACATTTTTCACGTGTGTGTTTTCCAGCCAAGAGGCAGAATCTTTTTGGAATACTATCTCATCCTCAAATTGTGTTTTCCATCTGCAGAGTTCAATGTATTTATTATGGTGGGTATTTATTTGCTTCTTTATTTTGCATAAAGTCAAATAGGAAATAAGGGTCAAGAGTAAGGAATAGAAGCCGTCTCCTAGTTTATGAACCCCCACATCGAGCGCTAATCACACCACATTTCCTGGAACTAGTGGACCATTTTCTTTATTCTACCAAGGTTGGGGAAAGGGAGAAGGCAATGTGGGGCTTTGCTGAATCTCCCACAATGACTGAAATAAGTCAGAAGAGAAAAGAGAGGCTAAATCAGAATAACAACTACTTAGTCACTTACAACCTGAAAATTTGGGTTGATTTCACATCTACTTATTCAGTTTCTTGTTTTGGGGGAAAGGAGACCAACTGCCCAGCATACAACATGTTTTCTCCAGATAACAGAAAATGATATCCTGGGAGGTTCTTATTTTGCATGCTGATTCCTGGAAAAATGAAGTGCAAAAAGTAGTAAGACCCTATGTATAAGGCAACTGACTTCAATTTTATTAAAATAGAAACATACCATGGGTGTAGTTTGGGGGTGGGGCATTGTTGCCCAAACTACAAGCCTCAGGCAGGTGGAGAATTTGACTCCCCCCGTTCCCCCTCGACCCCTTACAGCCTGGTTGGCCTGACTGTCCACCTCTAATATAGGACTTTTACTGCACCTGTGGAACAGACCAATGACTTAGTCCTGTAACCCTTCCAGTGAGGAATCCCTACTCACACAAGTCACCCCACAGATATCAACGGGAGCATCCATCTGACTAAGGAGTGTTCACATGAAAACATCATACCACCATCAATAACAGGACAAGGATGCAAGGTACTATTTGGCTGCATCTTATGTATATGTAGTAATTATCTGCTTTGTGGGAAAAAAGCGGATTAGGGCCTTAATTGTACAAAACTTTTGAATACACCTTTCTCAGTGCTCTCAAGTTGTCCCCCATGACTCTAACGAAGGATAGATATAAGGATGGCATACTACATGGCACTGAGCACCCCACCAGTGGAATAATTTTATACATTTAAAAAAATACTACTTAAATTACATTGGTAATACTTAAAATGGTGTTTGAGGTGAAGAAAACTAATGGAGAAGGGGAAAAAATGGAGGCAGAAATTAAAGTGTAGTGGAACTCCTCCCCATCAGAACTAGAGAAAATGCAGGCCCTGCAATACCACAGAGGAAAGAAAAGAGACATGCCTTATGGTATGTCAGGATAAAGTAGCAGAATACAAGTGCTGCGGGAAATTTCTTCTGGGGAAAACAAGGTTCTGGGAGTTTTTAAAAAGCCCAGTATATCATATTTTGGCTGCAGAATTCAGAAACATAGTTATGGCCTTAAAAATGGGTGTAATTAATTTTTGGGTCCCCTAATTTTGTTTGTTTGTTTGTTTTTGAAATACTACATCTGTTACAGTGTCCTGTTTTCAGGTGTCTGGCCTCTAGGATACCATGTCAGCCTGGGCTAGATTTTCTAGACCAAAACTTTTTCTGTGCATCTGCAATTTGCAGAAATCATAAAGCAACAGGCACAATGTCTAATTAGCTGCTATGTGGGTATGGGCACAATCAAGGTAGTCAAACCTCCAAGTATCTGCACCTGCAAAACTGGGTACAAATGAAGAGACTGAATTAAAGGTAATCTACAAAGGAATTTAACATCATTGAACTCGGTGCGTACGCCTACCCCTCCTTATTCTCAGATTCTCTTTTTATGTATATAGAAGGTGGTTTTGTAAGAGTTTCCACCTCCCCCCACTTATTTATACCTTACACATTTCAGAAACTTAAATGCTAGTTTTCCTGATATTGCTGAGTTTGTTTTGGCAAAAGGGGTGTGATGGAATATAATCTTAGCTTTCACATTGTAATCAAAGGGGTGGAATCTATAACAAGGTTGTCCTTTCTTCACAATGTCAATCAGCCCCTGAAGTTTAAACAGGTGTTAGCAAGAGCCAACAATAACCACGTTTTTAAACAATCTGACAAATGTTTTACCCTTGCCAACTGCTCAACTTCCACTGTCTTTCTGTTTAAAAAAATGAGGAGCCCTATGGCACTTGAGGTTATGTCTACACAGCATTATTATTTTGGAATAACTCACATTATTCCAAAATAATATAGTCCGTGTCTACACAGCAAGCAGTTATTTCAACATAATGTTGAAATAATGTCAAAATGGAGGACTTCTTACTCCATCTCCTGTAACCCTCATTTTATGAGGAGTAAGGAAAGTTGGAGGAAGAGTGCTCTAGCTCGGACTTCCTGCTGTGTAGACAGTGCCATAAGCCAAAATAAGCTATTTTGACATAAGCTATGCAATTGACATAGCTCAAGTTGCATAGCTTATTTTGGCTATGAGTCTTTGCCCATGAAAGCTTGTGTCCAAATAAATCTGTTAGTCTTTCAGGTGCCACAGCACAGGTCTTTGCTGTGGGTCTTTGCCCACGAAAGCTTATTCCCAAACAAATCTTCAGGGGGTAGCTGAGTTAGTCTCTACAGGATAAACTTTAAAAAAAACAAATAGTCTGTTAGCACTTTAAAGACTAACAAAACATGTATATACAAAAGACAGGACTAACAAGTTTTTTCATATGGTCGATGGATTTCCATTCCAAATGGCTAAATGTAGTACCTTGCATGGAGAACAGTAATAGAGATGTAGCCGTGTTTCAGCAAGACCAGACTAACACGGCTACATCTCTATTACTATAAAACATGTAGATGATATCATGAGCTTTTGTGGGCACAGCCTACTTCTTCAGATGATCAGAATATTGGATGTCCAGAACTAAAATAAATGGGGGGCAGGGGGGAAAGAAGGGAAAAATGGGAGGGGGGAAACAAGTAGTGGGTATATCAAAATATCAAGGGGAAAGCTGAGCTGGAATGTAACAGGAAAAACAAATAGTCTATAAACACTTAAAGACTGGATAGACAAAAGAGGCAAATAAGAACCACTAGTAGGAAACAGAGAAAAAGAGTACTAACAACAAAGATACTATACAGCCAAAGAATCATTGGCACCTTCATTTTTTGGTAGGTTGATAATGTCCCAGACATCCGGTATCTTTATTTAATCCATTAGCATGAGTATTAAACTTGTGAATGAATTGTGGTTCCAGTCCTACCCTGTCTATTTGGCTTGTAGAATTGGTCTGTAACAAAACAGCCACTTGAAGATCTGTTAATGAATGCCCAGGTAGATTTAAATGTTCCCTTTATGGATATCTAATTTGTGTCCATTAATTCTTTCCCATAGGGACTGTCCAGTTTGTCCAATATATTTTGCAGTGGGGCATTGTTGGCATTTGATAGCATAGATTACATTCCTGGATGTGTAGTTAAATGAACCTCTGATTTGGTGGCTTATGTGGTTGGCTCCAGTAATGAATTCGCTTGTGTAGATATGTGGGCAGAGTTGGCATTGGTGCTGATTGCAGGGCGGGGTTCCTGGATGTTTATGATGTAGCTGTGTAGCATGGTTACTGGAGAAATTTTGTTTCGGGTTGGGGGGTTGTCTGTAAGCGAGAATAGGCCTTTCCCACAAGGCCTCTGAGAGTGAGGGATCATTTTCCAAGATAGGTTGTAGATTGTGGATAATGCGTTGGAGGGGTTTAAGTTGTGAACTGTAGCTAATGACAAAAGGAATTCTATTGTTTTCTCTTTTGGGTCTGTCTTGAAGTAGTTCATGTCTGGATACTTTTTTGGCTCTGTCAATCTGTTTTTTCACTTCTCCAGGTGGGTATTTCAGTTTTAGGAATGCTCTATATAGATCCTGTAGGTGTTTGTCTCTGTCTGTGGGATTGGAGCAAATCCAGTTGTATTTTAGGGCTTGGCTGTATACAATAGATTGAGAAATGTGTCTGGGATTGAAGCTGGAGGCATAAAGGTAAGTGTAGCGATTGGTGGGTTTCCAGTATAGGGTGGTGGAAATTTGTCCATTATTTAATTGTACTGTAGTGTCAAGGAAGTGGATTTCCTTGTGGACTGGTCCAGGCTGAGGTTGATGGTGGGGTGGAAGTTGTTGAAATACTTGTGAAATTCTTCAAGAGTCTCTTTTCCGTGGGTCCATATGATGAAGATATCCTCGATGTAGAATATATAAAGCAAGGGTGCTAGGGTGTGGGAGCTGAGGAAATGTTGTTCAAGGTCAGCCATAAAGATGCTGGCATATTGCGCTGCCATGCGGGTGCCCATAGCTGTGTCGCTGACTTGAAGATACAAATTGTCTCCGAAACGGAAGTAGTTGTGGGTGAGGACAAAGTCGCAGACCTTTGTAACTAGGCGTGCAGTCCTGTTACCAAGGATGATGTTCCTGATTGCCTGTAATCCATCTTCATGTGGAATGTTGGTGTAAAGGGCTTCTACGTCCATAGTTGCAAGGATGGTAAGCCACTAAATCAGAGGTTCATTTAACTGCACATCCAGGAATGTAATCTATGCCATCAAATGCCATCAATGCCTTACTGCAATATATATTGGACAATCTGGACAGTCCCTACGGGAAAGAATTAATGGACACAAATCAGATATCCACACTTCAAGCGTGTTTTTGCTCAAGAAAAAGTACAGTAGATTGTCAGAAGACAGGGCTTTTTGCACAAGAGTTATTCCTCTTTCTACAAGGAATAAGCCTTTTTTGCACAAGAGTTCTTGTGCACAGAGGCGTGTGTGAATGGCCATCAGAGCTTTCTTGCACAAAGGCATCTATGGCAGTGTGGATGCTCTCTTGTACAAAAGCATATCTCTTGCGCAAAAGCACATGGCAGTGTGGACATGCTCTTGCACAAGAACTTTTTGCGGAAGATCTCTTCTGCTAAAAGTTCTTGCACAAGAAGCCTGCAGTGTAGACATAGCCAAAGTGAATAGGGGCAGGAGCTGCTGCTTCAGACTATATGAGAACAGAAATACATAGATAATGAACCAGCTCCTGCTACCTCTGAAGTCAATGTGAATTTACCATTTACTTCAAAGGGCACAGACCGTGTCCAATATTTGTAAGTACATAATAGAGTTTGACTATCTGGGTTTATAGTCTGACTGGGGCTAAGATCATAGAATTTAAGCCTTCAAAGGACCACCTGATCATCTAGTCTGACTTCCGTATATCCTAGTCACCAACATCAACTAGCAATCACATGTTAAACCCAACACTGGAAAAGAGACCAAAATAAATGAGACCCACAGAAGACTAGACTATAACGTGCCATAGGCAGAGAACAGGAAAGCCCAAAGATGCAGCAGTGCTCACAACACTCACAAGGGCAGTGCAATGATTAACTGAGATCTACTTAGATAATCCTGGAAAGTGTCCTCCACCCAGATGTTGCAGAGGAAGGCTAAAAAAATGTTCACACTACTACTTCATATTTCTTTACAGATTACCGCCTTGCTGATACACAACCCCACTCCAACATTTTAACCTTTATTCTTGAGCCTCCTAAACAGCATACTCCTGAAGTTCCCTGAAAGAACACTGCAAACATGTTAAAACAAAAAAAAGCCCAATTCCATCTTCTCTTTGTATTGCCAAAAAACAATAAATATCACCAGTAGGGGGAACAGATGTATAAAAAACAAACTCAAAATGTTTTTATTATATGAAAATGACCTGAATGGAATTGCGCAATTTCAGCTAAAAAGTTCTTGGTTTATTGTTTTTGCAAAATGTTTTTCACATGAGAATAATGGTGACAGCATATTGCTTGAATAAGCAGTTTAAAGGCTTTTCAGTAATACAACAGCTTTCTCCAAAATACTTTAACTCAGTGTAACTTTATGAAATTCCATTATGCTATATATAGTGCACAGCCTGAGGTGGTACCTACCTGCTGCTCACCTAACACATATACACATTTCTCACTTTTACCATTTGATACAGGAGTGGGGAGAAATGGGAGAGGAAAAATAGACTTGGCGGGAATGAAGCACATCATCACATCCTCCCTATACCATCCTCTCTACACCATTCTCTTACCCTTCCTACTCTGCTTCCCAAAATAAAAATAATTGAATACTACCTGTACATTACAGCTAGAGTAACCAGTTTTCCTGACACTATCAAGACTATCCCATTATTAGGAGCTTTGTCTTTTAGGGCATGTCTAAACTACATCCCTATTTCGATAAAGGGATGTAAATTACACATATCGAAATTGTAAATGAAGCTGGGATTTGAATTTCCCGTACTTCACTTACATAATGGCGGCTGCAGCTTTTTTTTTAATTTTTGAAAAGCCGCTTTCCAAAAAAAAAACCGACGGTCAAGACGGGGATCTTTCGACAGAAATGCCCCATTTCGAAAGAACCTATAACCCATGAGGTTTACAGGATCTTTCGAAATGGGGCATTTCTGTCGAAAGATCCCCATTTTGACCGTGGTTTTTTTTTTAAGCCATTATGTAATGCCATAATGTAAATGAAGCGCAGGAAATTCAAATCCCAGCTTCATTTACAATTTCAATATGTCTAATTTACATCCCTTTATCGAAAAAGGGATGTAGTTTAGATGTACCCATAAAAGCCAATATATCCTCTTGGGGGAAAAAGTAGCCTGATTTTTCACTTTGGTCACCCTAATTAGAGCATACAGGCACAATTTAGGGCCATAGAATGTAATATTCCCAATGATGCATATAATCCACAAATGTCCCAAAGCGACAACCCAGGTATACAATATAGCAGTTTCCAGCTTTCATTCAAGTTGCTCTGTATGAATGGACCCCATCTGCTCTTTAGGGCAATTTGAAGAATCAGTACTTATATCCTAACTATCTTTACCATGTTAAGTAATAAAGGGAGGGCTATATTTTGCTATTGGTTTTAAAGTAGAACTTCCAATTGGTTTTGTTAAAAAAAATTAAAATAGCAAAAGGAGAGAAAAACAGAGATGGCCAAGGGAGAAAAGAGATGTATTCAGCTGCAGTCTGAAACGATAAAACAAACAGATTCAAAATTAGATGGCAAATTATTGAGGGAGATTGTAGCCAGAATACAGGAGCTGCAAAGGAGAAGACTCTTACACTAGCAGTGGTCAGACTGTGTGAAAGTAGAGAGCATGCTGGTGCTAGGCAAGAGGAATGAGACGGGGGATGCTGGAGTCAAGCACAGCAAACCCATGGGAGAGTTTAAAAACAAAGAGGAGAATTTTGAACGGAGTGACTAGGGAGCCATTGAGTTACATTTGAAAGTGAAGCCCCCAAATCACCTTTTCAAGGTAATCTTGTTTAGTTTTTCTATAGCAATAAATTAGAAATCCTTAGTTCATAGCCAAACACGCATTACATTGATAAGTAAGCCTTTTAAATTCTATCCCAACTCTCTTCTCGATAAATGATTCACACATTATCAATTAAAAAATGCTAAATGAACTATTTGAAAAATATTCAAGAAGCCCATACATTTGCCTTTTCTAAACACCCAGAGATATGATATAGGGGGTTAATCGCTTAGCCTGT